>NW_027515269.1:0-40106 GCF_048772815.1 Callospermophilus lateralis | reverse complement strand
TTGCTAATGTAGACGAACGCTTAAACCTAGAAGAACAAAATTTGTTGAGCGAAGTGGGATTTGTATACTGATCATCACCACCAAGTATCCTCAAGATTGGATGAAAAAATATTTGCTGGCATTTCGTAAACTCGTTATTTCTTAGAAGCTTGGCAACCCCTCTCAATGAAAGTGCTTTTTCACAGTCTCTGCCTAGGGCTACTTGAAGAGGAAACAAACCATAGAGACAAAACTGAGAACTCCTTTATTTTGTCAAGTTTCAAAGAGCTACTACAAACCATGTTGGATTTAGAGTTACAAATTCATCTATCCATATAGGAGAGAACAGAGTGAAACCTAAACATAAAAACTGCTCCTGTAGACGAATGCTTCAACCTAGAAGAACAAAATTTGGTGAGCCAAGTGGGATTTTTGTACTGGTCATTACCACCAAGTATCATCAAGATTGGGTGAAAAAATATTTGCTGGTATTTCGGAAACTCGTAATTTCTTGGAAGCTTGGCAACCCCACTCAATGAAAGTGCTTTTCCAGAGTCTGTTCCTAGGGGTACTTGAAGATTAAACAAACCATAGAGACAAAACTGAGAACTCCTTTATTTTGTCAAGTTTCAAAGAGCTACTACAAACCATGTTGGATTTAGAGTTCCAAATTCATCTATCTATATAGGAGAGAACAGTGTGAAACCTAAACATAAAAACTGCTACTGTAAACGAACGCTTCAACGTAGAAGAACAAAATTTGCTGAGCCAAGTGGGATTTGTAGACTTGTCATTACAACCACGTATCATCAAGATTGGGAGAAACAATATTTGCTGGTATTCCGGAAACTCGTAATTTCTTGGAAGCTTGGCAACCCCTCTCAATGAAAGTGCTTTTCCACAGTCTCTGCTTAGGGCTACTTGAAGCGGAAACAAATCATACAGACAAAACTGAGAACTCCTTTATTTTGTCAAGGTTCAAAGAGCTACTACAGACCATGTTGGATTTAGAGTTCCAAATTCATCTATCTCTATAGGAGAGAACAGAGTGAAACCTGAATAAAAAATTGCTACTGTAGACGAAAGCTTCAACCTAGAAGAACATAATTTGTTGAGCCAAGTGGGATTTGTATACTGATCATCACCACCAAGTATCATCAGATTGGGTGAAAAAATATTTGCTGGTATTTCGGAAACTCGTAATTTCTTGGAAGCTTGGCAACCCCTATCAATGAATGTGCTTTTCCACAGTCACTGCTTAGGGCTATTGAAGTGGAAAGAAAATCATACAGACTAAACTGAGAACTCCTTTATATTGTTAAGTTCAAAGAGCTACTACAAACCATGTTGTATTTAGAGTTCCAAATTCATCTATCTATATAGGAGAGAACAGAGTGAAACCTAAATAAAAAAATTGCTACTGTATACGAACGCTTCAACCTAGAAGTACAAAATTTGGTGAGCCAAGTGGGATTTGTATACTGATCATCACGACCAAGTATCCTCAAGATTGGATGAAAAAAATATTTGCTGGTATTTCGGAAACTCGTTATTTCTTAGAAGATTGGCAACCCCTCTCAATGAAAGTGCTTTTCACAGTCTGTGCCTAGGCTATTTGAAGTGGAAACAATCCATAGTGAAAAACTGAGAACTCTTTACTTTGTCAAGTTTCAAAGAGCTACTACAAACCATGTTGGATTTAGAGTTCCAAATTCATCAATCTATATAGGAGAGAACAGTGTGAAACCTAAACATAAAAACTGCTACTGTAAACGAACGCTTCAACGTAGAAGAACAACATTTGGTGAGCCAAGTGGGATTTGTAGACGTGTCATTACAACCACGTATCATCAACATTGGGTGAAAAAATATTTGCTGGTATTCCGGAAACTCGTAATTTCTTGGAAGCTTGGCAACCCCTCTCAATGAAAGTGCTTTTCCACAGTCGCTGCTTAGGGCTACTTGAAGCGGAAACAAATCATAGAGACAAAACTGAGAACTCCTTTATTTTGTCAAGGTTCAAAGAGCTACTACAAACCATGTTGGATTTAGAGTTCCAAATTCATCTATCTATGTATGAGAGAACAGAGTGAAACCTAAAAATAAAAACTGCTACTGAAAACGAACGCTTCAACATAGAAGAACAAAATTTGGTGAGTCAAGTGGGATTTGTGTACCGATCGTAAACACCATGTATCATCAAGATTGGGTGAAAAAATATTTGCTGGTATTTCGGAAACTCGTTATTTCTTGGAAGCTTGGCAACCCCTCTCAAGGAAAGTGCTTTTCCACATTCACTGCTTAGGGCTACTTGAAGCGGAAACAAATCATAGAGACAAAACAGAGAACTAGTTTATTTTGTCAAGTTTCAAAGAGCTACTACAAACCATGTTGGATTTAGAGTTCCAAACACATCTATCTCTATAGGAGAGAACAGAGTGAAACCTAAATAAAAAATTGCTACTGTAGACGAACGCTTCAACCTAGAAGAACAAAATTTGTTGAGCCAAGTGGGATTTGTATACTGATCATCACCACCAAGTATCATCAAGATTGGGTGAAAAAATATTTGCCGGTATTTCGGAAACTCGTAATTTCTTGGAAGCTTGGCAACCTCTCAAAGAAAGTGCTTTTCCACCGTTTGTGGCTGGGGCTACTGAAGAGGAAACAAACCATAGAGACAAAACTGAGAACTCCTTTATTTTGTCAATTTTCAAAGAGCTACTACAAACCATGTTGGATTTAGAGTTCCAAATTCATCTATCTATGTATGAGAGAACAGAGAGAAACCTAAAAATAAAAACTGCTACTGAAAACGAATGCATCAAGCTAGAAGAACAATATTTGGTGAGTCAAGTGGGATTTGTGTACCGATCATTACCACCAAGTATCATCAAGATTGGGTGAAAAAGTATTTGCTGGTTTTTCGGAAACTCGTAATTTCTTGGAAGCTTGGCAACCCCTCTCAATGAAAGTGCTTTTCACCGTTTGTGCCTGGGGCTACTTGAAGAGGAAACAAACCATAGAGACAAAACTGAGAACTCCTTTATTTTGTCAAGGTTCAAGGAGCCATTACAAACCATGTTGGATTTAGAGTTCCAAATTCATTTTTCTATATAAAGGAAACAGAGTGAAACCTAAACATAAAAACTGCTCCTGTAGATGAACACTTCAACCTAGAAGAACAAAACGTGGTGAGCCAAGTGGGATTTGTGTACCGATCATTACCACCAAGTATCATGAAGATTGGGTGAAAAAATATTTGCTGGTATTTCGGAAACTCGTCATTTCTTAGAAGCTTGGCAACCCCTCTCAATGAAAGTGCTTTTCCACAGTCTGTGCCTAGGGCTACTTGATGAGGAAACAAACCATAGAGACAAAACTGAAAACTCCTTTATTTTGTCAAGTTTCAAAGAGCTACTACAAACCATGTTGGATTTAGAGTTCCAAATTCATCTATCTATATAGGAGAGAACAGAGTGAAACCTAAAAATAAAAACTGCTACTGAAAACAAACGCTTCAACATAGAAGAACAAAATTTGGTGAGTCAAGTGGGATTTGTGTACCCATCGTAAACACCATGTATCATCAAGATTGGGTGAAAAAATATTTGCTGGTATTTTGGAACCTCGTAATTTCTTGGGGAGCTTGGCAACCTCTCTCAAGGAAACTGCTTTTCCACAGTCACTGCTTAAGGCTACTTGAAGCGGAAACAAATCATAGAGACAAAACTGAGAACTCCTTTATTTTGTCAAGTTTCAAAGAGCTACTACAAACCATGTTGGATTTAGAGTTCCAAATTCATCTATATATATAGGAGAGAACAGAGTGAAACCTAAATATAAAAATTGCTACTGTAGACGAACGCTTCAACCTAGAAGAACAAAATTTGGTAAGCCAAGTGGGATTTGTGTACTGATCATCACCACCAAGTATCATCAAGATTGGGTGAAAAAATATTTGCTGGTATTTCGGAAACTCGTCATTTCTTAAAAGCTTGGCAACCCCTCTCAATGTAAGTGCTTTTCCACAGTCTGTGCCTAGGGCTACTTGAAGAGGAAACAAACCATAGAGACAAAACTGAGAACTCCTTTATTTTGTCAAGTTTCAAAGAGCTACTACAAACCATGTTGGATTTAGAGTTCCAAATTCATCTATCCATATAGGAGAGAACAGAGTGAAACCTAAACATAAAAACTGCTCCTGTAGACGAACGCTTCAACCTAGAAGAACAAAATTTGGTGAGCCAAGTGGGATTTTTGTACTGGTCATTACCACCAAGTATCATCAAGATTGGGTGAAAAAATATTTGCTGGTATTTCGGAAATTCGTAATTTCTTGGAAGCTTGGCAACCCCTATCAATGAATGTGCTTTTCCACAGTCACTGCTTAGGGCTATTGAAGCGGAAAGAAATCATACAGACAAAACTGAGAACTCCTTTATTTTGTCAAGTTTCAAAGAGCTACTACAAACCATGTTGTATTTATAGTTCCAAATTCATCTATCTCTATAGGAGAGAACAGAGTGAAACCTAAATACAAAAATTGCTACTGTAGACAAACGCTTCAACCTAGTAGAACAAAATTTGTTGAGCCAAGTGGGATTTGTATACTGATCATCACCACCAAGTATCCTCAAGATTGGATGAAAAAATATTTGCTGGTATTTCGGAAACTCGTTATTTCTTAGAACCTTGTCAACCCCTCTCAATGAAAGTGCTTTTCCACAGTCTGTGCCTAGGGCTAGTTGAAGTGGAAACAAACCATAGAGACAAAACTGAGAACTCCTTTATTTTGTCAAGTTTCAAAGAGCTACTACAAACCATGTTGGATTTAGAGTTCCAAATTCATCTATCCATATAGGAGAGAACAGAGTGAAACCTAAATATAAAAACTGCTATTGTAGACGAAGACTTCAACCTAGAAGAACAAAATTTGTTGAGCCAAGTGGGATTTGTGTAGTGATCATTACCACCAAGTGTCATCAAGATTGCGTGAAAAAATATTTGCTGGTATTTCGGAAACTCGTAATTTCTTGGAAGCTTGGCAACCCCTCTCAAGGAAAGTGCTTTTCCACAGTCACTGCTTAGGGCTACTTGAAGCAGAAACAAATCATAGAGACAAAACTGAGAACTCCTTTATTTTGTCAAGTTTCAAAGAGCTACTACAAACCATGTTATATTTAGAGTTCCAAATTCATCTATCTCTATAGGAGAGAACAGAGTGAAACCTAAATAAAAAATTGCTACTGTAGACGAACGCTTCAACCTAGAAGAACAAAATTTGTTGAGCCAAGTGGGATTTGTATACTGATCATCACCACCAAGTATCATCAAGATTGGGTGAAAAAATATTTACCCGTATTTCGGAAACTTGTAATTTCTTGGAAGCTTGGCAACCTCTCAGAGAAAGTGCTTTTCCACCGTTTGTGCCTGGGGCTACTTGAAGAGGAAACAAACCATAGAGACAAAACTGAGGACTCCTTTATTTTGTCAAGTTTCAAAGAGCTACTACAAACCATGTTGGATTTAGAGTTCCAAATTCATCTATCCATATAGGAGAGAACAGAGTGAAACCTAAACATAAAAACTGCTCCTGTAGACGAACGCTTCAACCTAGAAGAAGAAAATTTGGTGAGCAAAGTGGGATTTTTGTACTGGTCATTACCACCAAGTATCATCAAGATTGGGTGAAAAAATATTTGCTGGTATTTCGGAAACTCGTAATTTCTTGGAAGCTTGGCAACCCCTATCAATGAATGTGCTTTACCACAGTCACTGCTTAGGGCTATTGAAGTGGAAAGAAATCATACAGACTAAACTGAGAACTCCTTTATATTGTTAAGTTTCAAAGAGCTACTACAAACCATGTTGTATTTAGAGTTCCAAATTCATCTATCTATATAGGAGAGAACAGAGTGAAACCTAAATAAAAAAATTGCTACTGTATACGAACGCTTCAACCTAGAAGTACAAAATTTGGAGAGCCAAGTGGGATTTGTATACTGATCATCACGACCAAGTATCCTCAAGATTGGATGAAAAAATATTTGCTGGTATTTCGGAAACTCGTTATTTCTTAGAAGATTGGCAACCCCTCTCAATGAAAGTGCTTTTCCACAGTCTGTGCCTAGGGCTATTTGAAGTGGAAACAATCCATAGAGAAAAAACTGAGAACTCCTTTACTTTGTCAAGTTTCAAAGAGCTACTACAAACCATGTTGGATTTAGAGTTCCAAATTCATCAATCTATATAGGAGAGAACAGTGTGAAACCTAAACATAAAAACTGCTACTGTAAACGAACGCTTCAACGTAGAAGAACAAAATTTGGTGAGCCAAGTGGGATTTGTAGACGTGTCATTACAACCACGTATCATCAACATTGGGTGAAAAAATATTTGCTGGTATTCCGGAAACTGGTAATTTCTTGGAAGCTTGGCAACCCCTCTCAATGAAAGTGCTTTTCCACAGTCGCTGCTTAGGGCTACTTGAAGCGGAAACAAATCATAGAGACAAAACTGAGAACTCCTTTATTTTGTCAAGGTTCAAAGAGCTACTACAAACCATGTTGGATTTAGAGTTCCAAATTCATCTATCTATGTATGAGAGAACAGAGTGAAACCTAAAAATAAAAACTGCTACTGAAAACGAACGCTTCAACATAGAAGAACAAAATTTGGTGAGTCAAGTGGGATTTGTGTACCGATCGTAAACACCATGTATCATCAAGATTGGGTGAAAAAATATTTGCTGGTATTTCGGAAACTCGTTATTTCTTGGAAGCTTGGCAACCCCTCTCAAGGAAAGTGCTTTTCCACATTCACTGCTTAGGGCTACTTGAAGCAGAAACAAATCATAGAGACAAAACAGAGAACTAGTTTATTTTGTCAAGTTTCAAAGAGCTACTACAAACCATGTTGGATTTAGAGTTCCAAACACATCTATCTCTATAGGAGAGAACAGAGTGAAACCTAAATAAAAAATTGCTACTGTAGACGAACGCTTCAACCTAGAAGAACAAAATTTGTTGAGCCAAGTGGGATTTGTATACTGATCATCACCACCAAGTATCATCAAGATTGGGTGAAAAAATATTTGCCGGTATTTCGGAAACTCGTAATTTCTTGGAAGCTTGGCAACCTCTCAAAGAAAGTGCTTTTCCACCGTTTGTGGCTGGGGCTACTGAAGAGGAAACAAACCATAGAGACAAAACTGAGAACTCCTTTATTTTGTCAAGTTTCAAAGAGCTACTACAAACCATGTTGGATTTAGAGTTCCAAATTCATCTATCCATATAGGAGAGAACAGAGTGAAACCTAAACATAAAAACTGCTCCTGTAGACGAACGCTTCAACCTAGAAGAAGAGAATTTGGTGAGCAAAGTGGGATTTTTGTACTGGTCATTACCACCAAGTATCATCAAGATTGGGTGAAAAAATATTTGCTGGTATTTCGGAAACTCGTAATTTCTTGGAAGCTTGGCAACCCCTATCAATGAATGTGCTTTTCCACAGTCACTGCTTAGGGCGATTGAAGTGGAAAGAAATCATACAGACTAAACTGAGAACTCCTTTATATTGTTAAGTTTCAAAGAGCTACTACAAACCATGTTGTATTTAGAGTTCCAAATTCATCTATCTATATAGGAGAGAACAGAGTGAAACCTAAATAAAAAAATTGCTACTGTATACGAACGCTTCAACCTAGAAGTACAAAATTTGGTGAGCCAAGTGGGATTTGTATACTGATCATCACGACCAAGTATCCTCAAGATTGGATGAAAAAATATTTGCTGGTATTTCGAAAACTCGTTATTTCTTAGAAGATTGGCAACCCCTCTCAATGAAAGTGCTTTTCCACAGTCTGTGCCTAGGGCTATTTGAAGTGGAAACAATCCATAGAGAAAAAACTGAGAACTCCTTTATTTTGTCAAGTTTCAAAGAGCTACTACTAACCATGTTGGATTTAGAGTTCCAAATTCATCAATCTATATAGGAGAGAACAGTGTGAAACCTAAACATAAAAACTGCTACTGTAAACGAACGCTTCAACGTAGAAAAACAAAATTTGGTGAGCCAAGTGGGATTTGTAGACGTGTCATTACAACCACGTATCATCAACATTGGGTGAAAAAATATTTGCTGGTATTCCGGAAACTCGTAATTTCTTGGAAGCTTGGCAACCCCTCTCAATGAAAGTGCTTTTCCACAGTCGCTGCTTAGGGCTACTTGAAGCGGAAACAAATCATAGAGACAAAATTGAGAACTCCTTTATTTTGTCAAGGTTCAAAGAGCTACTACAAACCATGTTGGATTTAGAGTTCCAAATTCATCTATCCATATAGGAGAGAACAGAGTGAAACCTAATATAAAAACTGGTATTGTAGACGAACGCTTCAACCTAGAAGAACAAAATTTGGTGAGCCAAGTGGGATTTGTGTACTGATCATTACCACCAAGTGTCATCAAGTTTGCGTGAAAAAATATTTGCTGGTATTTCGGAAACTCGTTATTTCTTAGAAGCTTGGCAACCCCACTCAATGAAAGTGCTCTTCCACAGTCTGTTCCTAGGGATACTTGAAGAGGAAACAAACCATAGAGACAAAACGGAGAACTCCTTTATTTTGTCAAGTTTCAAAGAGCTACTACAAACGACGTTGGATTTAGAGTTCCAAATTCATCTATCTATATAGGAGACAACAGTGTGAAACCTAAACATAAAAACTGCTACTGTAAACGAACGCTTCAACGTAGAAGAACAAAATTTGGTGAGCCAAGTGGGATTTGTAGACTTGTCATTACCACCTCGTATCATCAAGATTGGGTGAAAAAATATTTGCTGGTATTCCGGAAACTCGTAATTTCTTGGAAGCTTGGAAACCCCTCTCAATGAAAGTGCTTTTCCACAATCTCTGCTTAGGGCTACTAGAAGCGGAAACAAATCATAGAGACAAAACTGAGAACTCCTTTATTTTGTTAAGATTCAAAGAGCTACTACAAACCATATTGGATTTAGAGTTCCAAATTCAGCTATCTATATAGGAGAGAACAGAGTGAAACCTAAAAATAAAAACTGCTACTGAAAACGAACGCTTC
Organism: Callospermophilus lateralis; assembly: GCF_048772815.1. NCBI lineage: Eukaryota > Metazoa > Chordata > Mammalia > Rodentia > Sciuridae > Callospermophilus > Callospermophilus lateralis. The sequence continues at coordinate 31,031 of NW_027515269.1, read as the reverse complement.
AACCTAGAAGAACAAAATTTGGTTAGCCAGGTGGGATTTGTGGGCTTGTCATTACCACCAAGTATCATCAAGATTGGGTGAAAAAATATTTGCTGGTATTTTGGAAACTCGTAATTACTTGGGAGCTTGGAAACCCCTCTCAATGAAAGTTCTTTTCCATAGTCATTGCTTAGGACTACTTGAAGCGGAAAGAAATCATAGAGACAAAACTGAGAACTCCTTTATTTTGTCAAGTTTCAAAGAGCTACTACAAACCATGTTGGATTTAGAGTTCCAAATTCATCTATCTATATAGGAGAGAACAGAGTGAAAACTAAATATAAAAATTGCTACTGTAGACGAATGCTTCAACCTAGAAGAAAAAAATTTGGTGAGCCAAGTGTGATTTGTGTACCGATCTTCACCAGCAAGTATCATCAAGATTGGGTGAAAAAGTATTTGCTGGTAATTCGAAAACTCGTTATTTCTTAGAAGCTTGGAAACCCCTCTCATTGAAAGTGCTTTTCCACAGTCTCTGATTAGGGCTACTTGAAGTGGAAACAAATCATAGAGACAAAACTGAGAACTCCTTAATTTTGTCAAGTTTCAAAGAGCTACTACAAACCATGTTGGATTTAGAGTTCAAAATTCATCTATCTATATAGGAGAGAACAGAGTAAAACCTAAAAATAAAAACTGCTACTCTAGACAAACGCTTCAACCTAGAAGAACAAAATTTGGTTAGCCAAGTGGGATTTGTGTACTTGTCCTTACCACCAAGTATCATCAAGATTGGGTGAAAAAATATTTGCTGGTATTTCAGAATCTCGTTATTTCTTAGAAGCTTGGAAACCCCTATCAATGAAAGTGCATTTTTACAGTCTGTGCCAGGGCTGCTTGAAGAGGAAACAAACCATAGAGACAAAACTGAGAACTCCTTTATATTGTCAAGTTTCAAAGAGCTACTACAAACCATGTTGGATTTAGAGTTCCAAATTCATCTATCTATATAGGAGAGACAGAGTGAAACCTAAATATAAAAACTGCTACTGAAAAAGAACGCATCAACCTAGAAGAACAATATTTGGTGAGCAAGTGGGATTTGTGTGCCGATCATTACCACCATGTGTCATAAAGATTGCGTGAAGAAATATTTGCTGGTATTTCGGAAACTCGTTATTTCTTAGAAGCTTGGCAACCCCTCTCAATGAAAGTGCTTTTCCACAGTCAGTGCCTAGGGCTGCTTGGAGAAGGAAACAATCCATAGAGACAAAACTGAGAACTCCTTTATTTTGTCAAGTTTCAAAGAGCCACTACAAACCATGTTGGATTTAGAGTTCCAAATTCATCTATCTATATAGGAGAGAACAGAGGGAAACCTAAATATAAAAACTGCTACAGTAGAGGAACGCTTCAACCTAGAAGAACAAAATTTCTTGAGCCATGTGGGATTTGTTTACCGATCATCACCACCAAGTATCATCAAGATTCGGTGAAAAAATATTTGCTGGTATTTGGGAAACTCGTAATTTCTTGGAAGTTTGGCAATCCCTTTCAATGGAAGTGCTTTTCCATAGTCTCTGCTTATGGCTACATGAAGCGGAAACAAATAATAGAGACAAAACTGAGAACTCCTTTACTTTGTCAAGTTTCAAAGAGCTACTACAAACCATATTGGATTTAGAATTCCAAATTCATCTATCTATATATTAGAGACAGAGTGAAACTAAATATAAAAACTGCTCCTGTAGACGAACGCTTCAACATAGAAGAACAAAAATGGTGAGCCAAGCGGGATTTGTGTAGTGATCATTACCACCATGTGTCATAAAGATTGCGTGAAAAAATATTTGCTGGTATTTCGGAAACTCGTTATTTCTTAGAAGCTTGGCAACCCCTCTCAATGAAAGTGCTTTTCCACAGTAAGTGCCTAGGACTACTTGAAGAGGAAACAATCCATAGAGACAAAACTGAGAACTCCTTTATTTTGTCAAGTTTCAAAGAGCTACTACAAACCATGTTGAATTTAGAGTTCCAAATTCATCTATCTATATTGGAGAGAACAGAGTGAAACCTAAAAATAAAAACTGCTACTGTAAATGAACGCTTCAATGAAGAAGAACAAAAATTGGTGAGCCAAGTGGGATTTGTGGACCGTTGATCACCACCAAGTATCATCAAGATTGGGTGAAAAAATATTTGCTGGTATTTCAAAAACTCGTTATTTCTTAGAAGCTTGGCATCCCCTTTCAATTAAAGTGCTTTTCCACAGTCTGTGACTAGGACTATTTGAAGAGGAAACAAACGATAGAGACAAAACTGAGAACTCTTTTATTTTGACAAGTTTCAAATAGCTACTACAAGCCATGTTGGATTTAGAGTTCCAAATTCATCTACCTATACAGGAGAGAACAGAGTGAAACCTAAAAATAAAAACTGCTACTGTAGACGAACGCTTCAACCTAGAAGAACAAAATTTGGTGAGCCAAGTGGGATTTGTGTACTGATCATTACCACCAAGTATCATCAACTTTGGGTGAAAAAAATATTTGCTGGTATTTCGGAAACTTGTAATTTTTGGAAGCTTGGCAACCCCTCTTAATCAAAGTGCTTTTCCACAGTCAGTGACTAGGGCTACTTAAAGAGGAAACAATTCATAGAGACAAAACTGAGACCTGCTTTATTTTGTCAAGTTTCAAAAGCTACTATAAACCATGTTGGATTTAGAGTTCCAAATTTATCTATCTATATAGGAGAGAACAGAGTGAAACCTAAAAATAAAAACTGCTACTGTAATCGAATGCTTCAAACTAGAAGAACAAAATTTGGTGAGCCAAGTGGGATTTTTGTACTGATCATTACCACCAAGTATCATGAAGATTGGTGAATAAATATATGCAGGTATTTCGAAAACTCGTTATTTCATAGAAACTTGGCAACCCCACTCAATGAAAGTGCTTTTCCACAGTCTGTGCCTAGGACTACTTGAAGAGGAAACAAACCATAGATACAAAACTGAGAACTCATTTATTTTGTCAAGTTTCAAAGAGCTACTACAAACCATGTTGGATTTAGAGTTCCAAATTCATCTATCTATATAGGAGAGAACAGAGTGAAACCTAAAAATAAAAACTGCTACTGAAAGGAACCCTTCAACTTAGAAGAACAAGCTTGCCAACCCCACTCAATGAAAGTGCTTTTCCACAGTCTGTGCCTAGGACTACTTGAAGAGGAAACAAACCATAGATACAAAACTGAGAACTCATTTATTTTGTCAAGTTTCAAAGAGCTACTACAAACCATGTTGGATTTAGAGTTCCAAATTCATCTATCTATATAGGAGAGAACAGAGTGAAACCTAAAAATAAAAACTGCTACTGAAAGGAACCCTTCAACTTAGAAGAACAAAATTTGGTGAACCAAGTGGGATTTGTGGACTTGTCATTACCAGCACGTATCATCAAGATTGGGTGAAACAATATTTGCTGGTATTTCGGAAACACCTAATTTCTTGGAAGCTTGGCAACCCCTCTCAATGAAAGTGCATTTCTACAATCTCTGCTTAGGGCTACTTGAAGCGGATACAAATCATAGAGACAAAACTGAGAATCCCTTTATTTTGTCATGTTTCAAAGAGCTACTACAAACCATGTTGGATTTAGATTTCCAAATTCATCTATCTATATAGGAGAGAACAGAGTGAAACCTAAATATAAAAATTGCTACTGTAGACGAACGCTACAACCTAGAAGAACAAAATTTGGTGAGCCAAGTGGGATTTGTGTACCGTTCCTCACCACCAAGTATCATCAAGATTGGGTGAAAAAATATTTGCTGGTAATTCGGAAACTCGTTATTTCTTAGAAGCTTGGCATCCCCTCTCAATGAAAGTGCTCTTCCACAGTCAGTGCCTAGGGCTACTTGAAGAGGAAACAATCCATAGAGACAAAACTGAGAACTCCTTTATTTTGTCAAGTTTCAAAGAGCTACTACAAACCATATTGGATTTAGAATTCCAAATTCATCTATATATATAGGAGAGACAGATTTAAACCTAAATATAAAAACTGCTACGGTAGACGAACGCTTCAACATAGAAGAACAAAATTTGGTGATCCAAGTTGGATTTGTGTAGTGACCATTACCACCAAGTGTCATAAATATTGCGTGAAAAAATATTTGCTGGTATTTCGGAAACTCGTTATTTCTTAGAAGCTTGGCAACCCCTATCAATGAAAGTGCATTTTAAACCGTCTGTGCCTAAAGCTACTTGAAGAGGAAAAAACCATAGAGACAAAATGAGAACTCCTTTATTTTGTCAAGTTTCAAAAAGCTACTACAAACCATGTTGGATTTAGAGTTCCAAATTAATCTATCTATATAGCATAGTACAGAGTGAAACCTATATAAAAAACTGCTACTGTAGACGAACGCTTCAACCTAGAAGAACAAAATTTGGTGAGCCAAGTGGGATTTGTGTACTGATCTTTACCACCAAGTATCATCAAGATTGGGTGAAAAAATATTTGCTGGTATTTCGGAAACTCGTAGTTTCTTCGAAGCTTGGCAACCCCTCTCAATGAAACTGCTTTTCCACAGTCTCTGCTTAGGGCTACTTGAAGCGGAAACAAACCATAGAGACAATTCTAGGAACCCCTTTATTGTGTCAAGTTTCAAAGAGCTACAACAAACCATATTGGAGTTAGAGTTCCAAATTCATCTGTCTGTATAGTAGAGAAGAGAGGGAAACCTAAATATAAAAACTGCTACTGTAGACGAACGCTTCAACCTAGAAGAACAAAATTTGGTGAGCGAAGTGGGATTTGTGTACTGATCATTACCACCAAGTATCATCAAGATTCGGTGAAAAAATATTTCCTGGTATTTCGGAAACTCGTTATTTCTTAGAAGCTTGGCAACTGCTCTCAATGAAAGTGCTTTTCCACAGTCTGTGCCTAGGGCTACTTGATGTGGAAACAAACCACAGAGACAAAACTGAGAACTCTTTTATTTTGTCAAGTTTCAAATAGCTACTACAAACCATGTTGGATTTAGAGTTCCAAATTCATTTATCTATTTAGGAGAGAACAGAGTGAAACCTAAATGTAAAAACTGCTACTGTAGACGAACGCTTCAACCTAGAAGAAAAAAATTTGGTGACCCAAGTGGGATTTGTGTACCGATCATCACCACCAAGTTTCATAAAGATTCGGTGAAAAAAATATTTGCTGGTATTTCGGAAACTCGTTATTTCTTAGAAGGTTGGCCACCCCTCTCAATGAAATTGCTTTTCCACAGTCTGTGCCTAGGGCTACTTGAAGAGGAAACAATCCATATAGACAAAACTTACAACTCCTTTATTTTGTCAAGTTTCAAAAAGCTACTACAAACCATGTTAGATTTAGAGTTCCAAATTCATCTATCTATATCGGAGAGAACAGACTGAAACCTAGAAAATAAAAACTGCTACTGGAAACAAACGCTTCAACCTAGAAGAACAAAATTTGGTAAGCCATGTGGGATTTGTGTACTGATCATTACCACCAAGTGTCATCAAGATTCGGTGAAAAAATATTTGCTGGTATTTTGGAAACTCAATATTTCTTAGAAGCTTGACATCCCCTCTCAATGAAAGTGCTTTTCCACAGTCTGTGCCTGGGACTATTTGAAAAGGAAACAAAACATAGAGACAAAACTGAGAACTACTTTATTTTGTCAAGTTTCAAAGAGCTACTGCAAACCATACTGGATTTAGAGTTCCAAATTCATCTATCTATATAGCAGAGAACAGAGTGAAACCTAAACATAAAAACTGCTACTGTAGACGAACGCTTCAATCTAGAAAAAAAAAATTGGTGAGCCAAGTGGGATTTGTGGACCGATCATCACCACCAAGTATCATCAAGATTGGGTGAAAAAATATTTGCTAGTATTTCGGAAACTCGTTATTTCTTAGAAGCTTGGCAACCCCTCTCAATGAAAGTGCTTTTCCACAGTCTGTGCCAAGGGCTACTTGAAGAGGAAACAAACCATAGAGACAAAACTGAGAACTCCTTTATTTTGTCAAGTTTCAAAGAGCCACTACAAACCATGTTGGATTCAGAGTCCAAATTCATCTATCTATATAGCAGAGAACACAGTGAAACCTAAACATAAAAACTGCTACTGTAGTCGAACGCTTCAACTTTGAAGAACAAAATTTGGTGAGAAAAGTGGGATTTGTGTAATGATCATTAACACCACGTATCATCAACATTGGGTGAAGAGGTTTTTGCTGGTATTTCGGAAACGCGTAATTTATTGGAAGCTCGGTAACCCCTTTCAATGGAAGTGCTTTTCCACAGTCATTGCCTAGGGCTACTTAAAGAGGAAACAATCCATAGAGACAAAATTGAGACCTCCTTTATTTTGTCAAGTTTCAAAGAGCCACTACAAACCATGTTGTATTTAGAGTTCCAAATTCATCTATCTATATAGCAGAAAACAGAGTGAAACCTAAACATAAAAACTGGTACTGTAGACGAATGCTTCAACCTAGAAGAACAAAATTTGGTGAGACAAGTGGGATTTTTTACTGATCATTACCACCAAGTATCATCAAGATTCGGTGAAAAAATATTTGCTGGTATTTCGGAAACTCGTTATTTCTTAGAAGCTTGGCAACCCCTCTCAATGAAAGTGCTTTTCCACAGTCTGTGCCTAGGACTACTTGAGGAGGAAAGAATACATGGAGGCAAAACTGATAACTACTTTATTTTGTCAAGTTTCAAAGAACTACTACAAACCATGTTGGATTTAGAGTTCCAAATTCATCTATCTATTTAGGAGAGAACAGAGTGAAACCTAAATATAAAAACTGCTACTGTAGACGAACGCTTCAACCTAGAAGACCAAAATTTGGTGAGCCAAGTGGGATTTGTTTACCGGTCATCACCACCAAGTATCATCAAGATTGGGTGAAAAAATATTTGCTGGTATTTCGGAAACTCGTTATTTCTTAGAAGCTTGGCCACCCCTTCAATGAAAGTGCTTTTCCACAGTCTCTGCTTAGGGCTACATGAAGCGGAAACAAATCATAGATACAAAAGTGAGAACTCCTTTATTTTGACAAGCTTCAAAGAGCTACTATAAAAGATGTTTGATTTAGGGTTCCAAATTCATCTATCTATATAAGAGGGAAGACAGTGAAACCTACATATAAAAACTGGTGCTGTTGACGAACGCTAAGACCTAGAAGAACATAATTTGGTGAACCACGTGGGATTTGTGTACTGATCATTACCACCACGTATCATCACGTTTGGGTGAAAAAATATTTGGTGGTATTTAGGAAACTCGTAATTTTTTCGAAGCGTGGCAACCCCTCTCAATGAAAGTGGTTTTCCAAAGTCATTGCCTAGGGCTACTTAAAGAGGAAACAATCCATAGAGACAAAACTGAGACCTCCTTTATTTTGTCAAGTTTCAAAGAGCTACTACAAACCATGTTGGATTTAGAGTTCAAAATTTATCTATCTATATAGGAGAGAACAGAGGGAAACCTAAATATAACAACTGCTACAGTAGACGAACGCTTCAACCTAGAAGAACAAAATTTATTGAGCCAAGTGGGATTTGTTTACCCATCATCACCACCAAGTATCATCAAGATTGGGTGAAAAAATATTTGCTGGTATTTCGGAAACTCGTTATTTCTTAGAAGCTTGGTAACCGCTCTCAATGAAAGTGATTTTCCACAGTCTGTGCCTAGGGCTACTTGAAGAGGAAACAAACCACAGAGACAAAACTGAGAACTCATTTATTTTGTCAAGATTCAAATAGCTACTACAAACCATGTTGGATTTAGAGTTCCAAATTCATCTATCTATATATTAGAGAACAGAGTGAAACCTAAAAATAAAAACTGCTACTGTAGACGAACGCTTCAAACTAGAAGAACAAAATTTGGTGAGCCAAGTGGGATCTGTGTACTTGTCATTACAACCAAGTATCATCAAGATTGGGTGAAAAAATATTTGCTGGTATTTCGGAAACTCGTTATTTCTTAGAAGCTTTGCAACCCCTCTCAATGAAAGTGCTTTTCCACAGTCTGTGACTAGGGCTACTTGAAGAGGAAACAAACCATAGAGACAAAACTGAGAACTCCTTTATTTTGTCAAGTTTCAAAGAGCTACTACAAATCATGTTGGATTTAGAGTTCCAAATTCATCTATCTATATAGCAGAGAACAGAGTGCAACCTAAAGATAAAAACTGCTACTGTAGACGAACGCTTCAACCTAGAAGAACAAAATTTGGTGAGCCAAGTGGGATTTGTGTACTGATCATTACCACCAGTATCATCAAAATTGGCTGAAAAAATATTTGCTGGTATTTCGGAAACTCTTAATTTCTTAGAAGCTTGGAAACCCCTCTCAATGAAAGTGCTTTTCCACAGTCATGCCTAGGGCTAGTTATAGAGGAAACAATCCATAGAGACAAAACTGAGACCTCCTTTATTTTGTCTAGTATCAAAGAGCTACTACAAACCATGTTGGATTTAGATTTCCAAATTCATCTATCTATATAGGAGAGAACAGAGTGAAACCTAAAAATAAAAACTGCCACTGTAAACGAACGCGTCAACCTAGAAGAACAAAATTTGTTGAGCCAAGTGGGATTTGTTTACCGATCATCACCACCAAGTATCATCAAGATTGGTTGAAAAAATATTTGCTGGTATTTCTGAAACTCGTTATTTCTTAGAAGCTTGGCAACCGCTCTCAATGAAAGTGCTTTTCCACAGTCTGTGCCTAGGGCTACTTGAATAGGAAACAAACCTTAGAGACGAAACAGAGAACTCTTTTATTTTGTCAAGTTTCAAATAGAATCTACAAACCATGTTGGATTTAGAGTTCCAAATTCATCTATCTATTTAGGAGAGAACAGAGTGAAACCTAAAAACAAAAACTGCTACTGAAAACGAACGCTTCAACATAGAAGAACAAAATTTGGTGAGTCAAGTGTGATTTGTGTACCGATCGTAAACCCCAAGTATCATCAAGATTGGGTGAAAAAATATTTGCTGGTATTTTGGAAACTCGTTACTTCTTAGAAGATTGGCAACCACTCTCAATGAAAGTGCTTTTCCACAGTCTGTGCCTAGGACTACTAAAAGAGGAAACAAAACATAGAGACAAAACTGAGAACTACTTTATTTTGTCAAGTTTCAAAGAGCTACTGCAAACCATATTGGATTTAGAGTTCCAAATTCATCTATCTATTTAGGAGAGAACAAAGTGAAACCTAAATATAAAAACTGCTACTGTAGACGAACGCTTCAACCTAGAAGAACAAAATTTGGTGAGCCAAGTTGGATTTGTGGACCGCTCATCACCACCAAGTATCATCCAGATTGGGTGAAAAAATATTTGCTGGTATTTCAGAAACTAGTTTTTTCTTAGAAGCTTGGCAACCCCTCTCAATGAAAGTGCTTTTCCACAGTCTGTGCCTAGGGCTACTTGAAGCGGAACCAAACCATACAGACAAAACTGAGAACTCCTTTATTTTGTCAAGTTTCAAAGAGCCACTACAAACCATGTTGGATTTAGAGTTCCAAATTCATCTATCTATATAGCAGAGAACAGAGTGAAACCTAAAAACAAAAACTGCTACTGAAAACGAGCGCTTCAACATAGAAGAACAAAATTTGGTGAGTCAAGTGTGATTTGTGTACCGATCGTAAACCCCAAGTATCATCAAGATTGGGGAAAAAATATTTGCTGGTATTTCGGAAACTCGTTTTTTCTGAGAAGATTGGCAACCACTCTCAATGAAAGTGCTTTTCCACAGTCTCTGCTTAGGGCTACATGAAGCGGAAAAAAATCATAGAGACAAAACTGAGAACTCCTTTATTTTGGCAAGTTTCAAAGAGCTACTGCAAACCATGTTGGATTTAGAGTTCCAAATTCATCTATCTCTATACGAGAGAACAGAGTGAAACCTAAAATTAAAACCTGCTACTGTAAACGAACGCTTCCACCTAAATGAAGAAAATTTGGTGAGCCAACTGGGATTTGAGTACTGATCATTACCCCCAATTATCATCAACATTGGGTGAAAAAATATTTCCTGGTATTTCGGAAACTCGTTATTTCTTAGAAGTTTGGCAACCCCTCTCAATGAAAGTGCTTTTCCACAGTCTGTGCCTAGGGCGACTTGAAGAGGAAACAAACCATAGAGGCAAAACTGAGAACTCTTTTACTTTGTCAAGTTTCAAAGAGCTATTACACACCATGTTGGATTTAGAGTTCCAAATTCATCTATCTATATAGGAGAGAACAGAGTGAATCCTAAAAATAAAAACTGCTACTGTAAACGAACGCTTCAACCTAGAAGAAGAAAATTTGGTGAGCCAAGTGGGATTTGTGGACTTCTCATTACCACCACGTATCATCAATATTGGGTGAAAAAATACTTGCTGCTATTTCGGAAACTTGTAATTTCTTAGAAGCTTGGCAACCCCTCTCAATGAAAGTGCTTTCCCACAGTCTCTGCTTAGGGCTACATGATGCGGAAACTAATCATAGAGACAAAACTGAGAACTCCTTTATTTTGTCAAGTTTCAAAGAGCTAATACACACCATGTTTGTTTTAGAGTTCCAAATTCATCTATCTATATAGGAGAGAACAGAGTGAAACCTAAATATTAAAATTGCTACTGTAGACGAACGCTTTAAAGTAGAAGAACAAAATTTGGTGAGCCAAGTGGGATTTGTGTACAGATCATTACCACCAAGTATCATCCACATTGGGTGAAAAAATATCTGCTGGTATTTCGGAAACTCGTTATTTCTTAGAAACTTGGCAACCACTCTAAATGAAAGTGCTTTTCCATAGTCGGTGCCTAGGGCTATTGGAAGAGGAAACAATTCATAGAGACAGAACTGAGAACTCCTTTATTTTGTCAAGTTTCAAAGAGCTACTACAAACCATGTTGGATTTAGAGTTCCAAATTCATCTATCTATATAGGAGGGAACAGAGTGAAACCTAAATATAAAAACTGCTACTGTAGACGAACGCTTCAACTTGGAAGAACAAAATTTGGTGAGCCAAGTGGGATTTGTGTACTGATCATTTCCACCAGTATCATCAAAATTGGGTGAAAAAATATTTGCTGGTATTTCGGAAACTCTTAATTTCTTAGAAGCTAGGAAACCCCTCTCAATGAAAGTGCTTTTCCACAGTCAGTGCCTAGGGCTAGTTATAGAGGAAACAATTCATAGAGACAAAACTGAGACATCCTTCATTTTGTCTAGTATCAAAGAGGTACTACAAACCATGTTGGATTTAGAGTTCCAAATTCATCTATCTATATAGGAGGGAACAGAGTGAAACCTAAAAATAAAAACTGCTACTGTAAACGAACGCTGCAACCTAGAAGAACACTATTTAGTAAGCCAAGTGGGATTTGTGTACTTGTCATTACCACCACGCATCATCAACATTGGGTGAAAAAATATTTGCTGGTATTTCGGAAACTGGTAATTTCTTGGAAGCTTGGCAACCCCTTTCAATGAAAGTGCTTTTCCACAGTCTCTGCTTAAGGCTACATGAAGCGGAAAAAAATCATAGAGACAAAACTGAGAACTCCTTTATTTTGTCAAGTTTCAAAGAGCTACTACAAACCATGTTGGATTTAGAGTTCCAAATTCATCTATCTATATAGGAGAGAACAGAGTGAAAATTAAAAAAATAAACTGCTCCTGAAAACGAACGCTTCATCCTAGAAGAACAAAATATGGTGAATCAAGTGGGGTTTGTGTACCAATCATTACCACCACGTATCATCAAGATTGGGGAAGAAATATTTGCTGGTATTTCGGAAACTCGTAATTTCTTAGAAGCTTGGCAACCCCTCTCAATGAAAGTGCTTTCCCACAGTCTCTGCTTAGGGCTACATGAAGTGGAAACAAATCATAGAGACAAAACTGAGAACTCCTTTATTTTGTCAAGTTTCAAAGAGCTACTACAAAACATGTTGGATTTAGAATTTCAAATTCATCTATCTATATAGGAGAGAACAGAAAAAACCTAAATATAAAAACTGCCACTGTAAACGAACGCTTCAACCTAGAAGAACAAAATTTGTTGAGCCAAGTGGGAATTGTGTTCCAAAAACTACCACCAAGTATCATCAAGATTGGGTGAAGAAATATTTGCTGGTATTTCAGAAACTCGTTATTTCTTAGAAGCTTGGCAACCCCTCTCAATGAAAGTGCTTTTCCACAGTCTGTGCCTAGGGCTACTTGAAGAGGAAACAAACCATAGAGACAAAACTGAGAACTCCTTTACTTTGTCAAGTTTCAAAGAGCTATTACACACCATGTTGGAATTAGAGTTCCAAATTCATCTATCTATGTAGGAGAAAAAAGCGTGAAACCTAAATATAAAAACTGCTACTGTACACGAACGCTTCAACCCAGAAGAACAAAATTTGGTGAACCAAGTGGGATTTGTGTACCGATCATTACCACCAAGTATCATCAAGATTGGGTGAAAAAATATTTGCTGGTATTTCGGAAACTCGTTTTTTCTTAAAAGCTTGGCAACCCCTCTCAATGAAAGTGCTTTTCCACAGTCTGTGCCTAGGGCGACTTGAAGGGGAAACAAACCATAGAGACAAACTGAGAACTCTTTTATTTTGACAAGTTTCAAAGAGCTACTACAAACCATGTTGGATTTAGAGTTCCAAATTCATTTATCTATATAGGAGAGAACAGAGTGAAACCTAAAAATAAAAACTGCTACTGTAGACGAACGCTTCAACCTAGAAGAACAAAATTTGGTGAGCCAAGTGGGATTTGTGTACTGATCATTACCACCAAGTATTATCAAGATTGGGTGAAAAAATATTTGCTGGTATTTCGGAAACTCGTTATTTCTTAGAAGCTTGGCAACCCCTCTCAATGAAAGTGCTTTTCCACAGTCTCTGCCTAGGGCTATTGAAGATGAAACAAACCATAGAGACAAAACTAGGAACCCCTTTATTTTGTCAAGTTTCAAAGAGCTACTACAAACCACGTTGGATTTATAGTTCCAAATTCATCTATCTATATAGTAGAGAACAGAGTGAAACCTAAATATAAAAACTGCTACTGTAGACGAACGCTTCAACCTAGAAGAACAAAATTTGGTGAGCCAAGCGGGATTTGTGTACCGATCTTTACCACCACGTATCATCAACATTGGGTGACAAAATATTTGCTGGTATTTCGGAAACTCGTAATTTCTTGGAAGCTTGGCCACCCCTTCAATGAAAGTGCTTTTCCACAGTCTCTGCTTAGGGCTACATGAAGCGGAAACAAATCATAGATACAAAACTGAGAACTCCTTTATTTTGACAAGTTTCAAAGAGCTATTATAAAATATGTTTGATTTAGGGTTCCAAATTCATCTATCTATATAAGAGGGAAGACAGTGAAACCTACATATAAAAACTGGTGCTGTTGACGAACGCTAAGACCTAGAAGAACATAATTTGGTGAGCCAAGTGGGATTTGTGTACTGATCATTACCACCGCGTATCATCACGATTGGGTGAAAAAATATTTGCTGGTATTTCGGAAACTCGTAATTTTTTGGAAGCTTGGCAACACCTTTCAATGAAAGTGCTTTTCCACAGTCCCTGCTTAGGGCTACTTGAACAGGAACCAAATCATAGAGATTGACCTGAGAACTCCTTTATTTTGTCAAGTTTCAAAGTTCTACTACAAACCATGTTGGATTTAGAGTTCCAAATTCATCTCTCTATACAGGAGATTACAGAGTGAAACCTACATATAAAAAGTGCTAATGTAGACGAACGCGTCAACGTAGAAGAACAAAATTTGTTGAGCCAAGTGGGATTTGTGTACTGATCATTACCACCAAGTATCATCAAGATTGGATGAAAAAATATTTGCTGGTATTTCGGAAACTCGTTATTTCTTAGAAGCTTGGCAACCCCTCTCAATGAAAGTGCTTTTCCACAGTCTCTGCCTAGGGCTACTTGAAGATGAAAGAAAACATAGAGACAAAACTAGGAACCCCTTTATTTTGTCAAGTTTCAAAGAGCTACTACAAACCACGTTGGATTTAGAGTTCCAAATTCATCTAACTATATAGGAGAGAACAGAGTGAAACCTAAATATAAAAACTGCTACTGTAAACGATCACTTCAACCTAGAAGAAAAAAATTTGGTGAACGAAGTGGGATTGGTGTACTGATCATTACCACCAAGCATCATCAACATTGGGTCAAAAAATATTTGCTGGTATTTCGGAAACTCGTAGTATCTTGGAAGTTTGGCAACCCCTTTCAATGGAAGTGCTTTTCCACTGTCTCTGCTTAGGGCTACATGAAGTGGGAACAAATCATAGAGACAAAAGTGAGAACTACTTTATTTTGTCAAGTTTCAAAGAGCTACTACAAACCATGTTGTATTTAGAGTTCCAAATTCATCTATCTATATAAGAGAGAAGAGATGGAACCTAAAAATATAAACTGCTACTGTAAACGAACGCGTCAACCTAGAAGAACAAAATTTGGTGAGTCAAGTGGGATTTGTGTACCGATCAGTTCCAACAAGTATCATGAAGATTGGGTGAAAAAATATTTGCTGGTATTTCGGAAACTCGTTATTTCTTAGAAGCTTGGCAACCCCTCTCAATGAAAGTGCTTTTCCACAGTCTGTGCCTAGGGCTACTTGAAGAGGAAACAAACCATAGAGACAAAACTGAGAACTCCTTTATTTTGTCAACTTTCAAAGAGCTACTATAAACCATAGTGGGATATAGAGTTCCAAATTCATCTATCTATATATGAGAGAACAGAGTGAAACCTAAAAATGAAAACTGGTACTGTAAACGAACGCTGCAACCTAGAAGAACAAAATTTGGTGAGCCAAGTAGAATTTATGTACTTGTCATTACCACCACGTATCATCAACATTGGGTGAAAAAATATTTGCTGGTATTTCGGAAACTCGTAATTTCTTGAAAGCTTGGCAACCCCTTTCAATGAAAGTGCTTTTCCACAGTCGCTGCTTAGGGCTATATGAAGCATAAACAAATCATGGAGACAAAACTGAGAACTCCTTTATTTTACCAAGTTTCAAAAAGCTATTACACACCATGTTGGATTTAGAGTTCCAAATTCATCTATCTATATGGGAGAGAAGAGAGGGAACCTAAAAATATAAACTGCTACTGTAAACGAACGCTTCAACCTAGAAGAACAAAATTTGGTGAGTCAAGTGGGGTTTGTGTACCGATCATTAACACCAAGTATCATCAAGATTGGTTGAAAAAATATTTTCTGATATTTCGGAAACTCTTTATTTCTTAGAAGCTTGGCAACCCCTCTCAATGAAAGTGCTTTTCCACAGTTTGTGCATGGGGCTACTTGAAGAGTAAACAAACCATAGAGACAAAACTGAGAACTTCTTTAATTTGTCAAGTTTCAAAGAGCTACTAAAAACCATGTTGGATTTAGAGTTTCAAATTCATCCATCTATATAGGAGAGAACAGAGAGAAACCTAAATTAAAAACTGCCACTGTAAACGAACGCTTCAACCTAGAAGAACAAAATTTAGTGAGACAACTGAGATTTGTGTAACGATCATTACCACCACGTATCATCAACATTGGGTGAAAAAAATATTTGCTGGTATTTCGGAAACTCGTAATTTCTTGGAAGCTTGGCCACCCCTTCAATGAAAGTGCTTTTCCACAGTCTCTGCTTAGGGCTACATGAAGCGGAAACAAATCATAGATACAAAACTGAGAACTCCTTTATTTTGACAATTTTCAAAGAGCTATTATAAAATATGTTTGATTTAGGGTTCCAAATTCATCTATCTATATAAGAGGGAAGACAGTGAAACCTACATATAAAAACTGGTGCTGTTGACGAACGCTAAGACCTAGAAGAACATAATTTGGTGAGCCAAGTGGGATTTGTGTACTGATCATTACCACCACGTATCATCACGATTGGGTGAAAAAATATTTGCTGGTATTTCGGAAACTCGTAATTTTTTGGAAGCTTGGCAACACCTTTCAATGAAAGTGCTTTTCCACAGTCCCTGCTTAGGGCTACTTGAACAGGAACCAAATCATAGAGAGTGACCTGAGAACTCCTTTATTTTGTCAAGTTTCAAAGTTCTACTACAAACCATGTTGGATTTAGAGTTCCAAATTCATCTCTCTATACAGGAGATTACAGAGTGAAACCTACATATAAAAAGTGCTACTGTAGACGAACGCGTCAACATAGAAGAGCAAAATTTGTTGAGCCAAGTGGGATTTGTGTACTGATCATTACCACCAAGTATCATCAAGATTGGATGAAAAAATATTTGCTGGTATTTCGGAAACTCGTTATTTCTTAGAAGCTTGGCAACCCCTCTCAATGAAAGTGCTTTTCCACAGTCTCTGCCTAGGGCTACTTGAAGATGAAAGAAAACATAGAGACAAAACTAGGAACCCCTTTATTTTGTCAAGTTTCAAAGAGGTACTACAAACCACGTTGGATTTAGAGTTCCAAATTCATCTAACTATATAGGAGAGAACAGAGTGAAACCTAAATATAAAAACTGCTACTGTAAACGATCACTTCAACCTAGAAGAAAAAAATTTGGTGAACGAAGTGGGATTGGTGTACTGATCATTACCACCAAGCATCATCAACATTGGGTCAAAAAATATTTGCTGGTATTTCGGAAACTCGTAGTATCTTGGAAGTTTGGCAACCCCTTTCAATGGAAGTGCTTTTCCACAGTCTCTGCTTAGGGCTACATGAAGTGGGAACAAATCATAGAGACAAAAGTGAGAACTACTTTATTTTGTCAAGTTTCAAAGAGCTACTACAAACCATATTGTATTTAGAGTTCCAAATTCATCTATCTATATAAGAGAGAAGAGAGGGAACCTAAAAATATAAACTGCTACTGTAAACGAACGCGTCAACCTAGAATAACAAAATTTGGTGAGTCAAGTGGGATTTGTGTACCGATCATTTCCAACAAGTATCATGAAGATTGGGTGAAAAAATATTTGCTGGTATTTCGGAAACTCATTATTTCTTAGAAGCTTGGCAACCCCTCTCAATGAAAGTGCTTTTCCACAGTCTGTGCCTAGGGCTACTTGATGAGGAAACAAACCATAGAGACAAAACTGAGAACTCCTTTATTTTGTCAACTTTCAAAGAGCTAGTATAAACCATAGTGGGATATAGAGTTCCAAATTCATCTATCTATATATGAGAGAACAGAGTGAAACCTAAAAATGAAAACTGGTACTGTAAACGAACGCTGCAACCTAGAAGAACAAAATTTGGTGAGCCAAGTAGAATTTATGTACTTGTCATTACCACCACGTATCATCAACATTGGGTGAAAAAATATTTGCTGGTATTTCGGAAACTCGTAATTTCTTGCAAGCTTGGCAACCCCTTTCAATGAAAGTGCTTTTCCACAGTCTCTGCTTAGGGCTATATGAAGCATAAACAAATCAAGGAGACAAAACTGAGAACTCCTTTATTTTACCAAGTTTCAAAAAGCTATTACACACCATGTTGGATTTAGAGTTCCAAATTCATCTATCTATATGGGAGAGAAGAGAGGGAACCTAAAAATATAAACTGCTACTGTAAACGAACGCTTCAACCTAGAAGAACAAAATTTCGTGAGTCAAGTAGGGTTTGTGTACCGATCATTAACACCAAGTATCTTCAAGATTGGTTGAAAAAATATTTTCTGATATTTCGGAAACTCTTTATTTCTTAGAAGCTTGGCAACCCCTCTCAATGAAAGTGCTTTTCCACAGTTTGTGCCTGGGGCTACTTGAAGAGTAAACAAACCATAGAGACAAAACTGAGAACTTCTTTAATTTGTCAAGTTTCAAAGAGCTACTAAAAACCATGTTGGATTTAGAGTTTCAAATTCATCCATCTATATAGGAGAGAACAGAGAGAAACCTAAATTAAAAACTGCCACTGTAAACGAACGCTTCAACCTAGAAGAACAAAATTTGGTGAGCCAAGTGCGATTTGTGTTCCAATCACTATCACCAAGTATCATCAAGATTGGGTGAAGAAATATTTGCTGGTATTTCAGAAACTCGTTATTTCTTAGAAGCTTGGCAACCCCTCTCAATGAAAGTGCTTTTCCACAGTCTGTGCCTAGGGCTACTTGAAGAGGAAACAAACCATAGAGACAAAACTGAGAACTCCTTTACTTTGTCAAGTTTCAAAGAGCTATTACACACCATGTTGGATTTAGAGTTCCAAATTCATCTATCTATGTAGGAGAGAACAGAGTGAAACCTAAATATAAAAACTGCTACTGTACACGAACGCTTAAACCCAGAAGAACAAAATTTGGTGAGCCAAGTGGGATTTTTGTACCGATCATTACCACCAAGTATCATCAAGATTGGGTGAATAAATGTTTGCTGGTATTTCGGAAACTCGTTATTTTTTAAAAGCTTGGCAACCCCTCTCAATGAAAGTGCTTTTTCACCGTCTGTGCCTAGGGCGACTTGAAGAGGAAACAAACCATTGAGACAAAATTGAGAAATCCTTTACTTTGTCAAGTTTCAAAGAGCTTTTAAACACCATGTTGGATTTAGAGTTCCAAATTCATCTATCTATATAGGAGAGAACAGAGTAAAACCTAAAAATAAAAACTGCTACTGTAAACGAACGCTTCAACCTAGGAGAACAAAATTTGGCGAGCCAATTGGGATATGTGTAACGATCATTACCACCAAGTATCATCAAGATTGGGTGAAAAATATTTGCTGGTATTTCAGAAACTCCTTATATCTTAGAAGCTTGGCAACCCCTCTCATTTAAAGTGCTTTTCCACAGTCTGTGCCTAGGGCGACTTGAAGAGGTAACAAACCATAGAGACAAAACTGAGAAGTCCTTTACTTTGTCAAGTTTCAAAGAGCTATTACACACCATGTTGGACTTAGAGTTCCAAATTCATCTATCTATGTAGGAGAGAACAGAGTGATACCCAACTATAAAAACTTCTACTGTAGACGGACGCTTCATGAAGAAGAACAACATTTGGTGAGCCAAGTGGGATTTGTGTACTGATCATTACCACCAAGTATGATCAACATTGGGTGAAAAAATATTTGCTGGTATTTCGGAAACTCGTTATTTCTTAGAAGCTTGGCAACCCCTCTCAATGAAAGTGCTTTTCCACCGTCTGTGCCTAGGTATACTTGAAGAAGAAACAAACCATAGAGACAAAACTGAGAACTCCTATATTTTGTCAACTTTCAAAGAGCTACTACAAACCATGTTGAATTTAGAGTTCTAAATTCATCTATCTATATAACAGAGAACAGAGTGATACCTAAAAATATAAACTGCTACTGTAAATGAACGCTTCAACCTAGAAGAACAAATTTGGTGAGTCAAGTAGGATTTGTGTACCAATCATTACCACCAAGTATCATCAAGATTGGGTGAAAAAATATTTGCTGGTATTTCGGAAACACTTTATTTCTTCGAAGCTTGGCAACCCCTCTCAATGAAAGTGGTTTTCCACAGTCTGTGCCTAGGACTACTTGAAGTGGAAACAAACCATAGAGAAAAAACAGAGAACTCCTTTATTTTGTCAACTTTCAAAGAGCTACTACAAACCATGTTGGATTTAGAGTTCCAAATTCATCTATCTATATAGGAGAGAACAGAGTGAAACCTAAAAATAAAAACTGGTACTGTAAACGAACGCTGCAACCTAGAAGAACAAAATTTGGTGAGCCAAGTGGAAATTGTGTCCTTGTCATTACCACCACGTATCATCAATCTTGGGTGACAAAACATTTGCTGGTATTTCGGAAACTCGTAATTTCTTGGAAGCTTGGCAACCCCTCTCAATGAAAGTGCTTTTCCACAGTCTCTGCATAGGGCTATATGAAGCAGAAACAAATCATAGAGACAAAACTGAGAAATCCTTTATTTTGTCAAGTTTCAAAGAGCTACTACAAACCATATTGGATTATAGTTCCAAATTCATCTATCTATATAAGAGAGAACAGAGGGAACCTAAAAATATAAACTGCTACTGTAAACGAACGCGTCAACCTAGAAGAACAGAATTTGGTGAGTCAAGTGGGATTTGTGTAGCGATCATCACCACCAAGTATCATCAAGATTGGGTGAAAAAATATTTGCTGGTATTTCGGAAACTCGTTATTTCTTAAAAGCTTGGCAACCCCTCTCAATAAAAGTGCTTTTCCACAGTGTGTGCCCAGGGCGACTTGAAGTGGAAACAAATCATAGAGACAAAACTGAGAACTCCTTTATTTTGTCAACTTTCAAAGAGCTACTGCAAACCATGTATGATTTAGAGATCCAACTTCATGTATCTCTATAGGAGACAACAGAGTGAAACCTAAAAATAAAAACTGCTACTGTAAACGAACTCTTCCACCTAGATGAACAAAATTTGGTGAGTCAAGTGGGATTTGTGTACCGATCATTACTACCAAGTATCATCAAGATTGGGTGAAAAAATATTTGCTGGTATTTCGGAAACTCGTTATTTCTTAGAAGCTTGGCAAACCCTCTCAATGAAAGTGCTTTTCCACAGTCTGTGCCTAGGGCTACTTGAAGAGGAAACAAACCATAGAGACAAAACTGAGAACTCCTTTATTATGTCAAGTTTCAAAGAGCCACTACAAACCATGATGGATTTAGAGTTCCAAATTCATCTATCTATATAGCAGATAACAGAGTGAAACCTAAACATAAAAACTGCTACTGTAGACGAACGCTTAAACCTAGAAGAACAAAATTTTTGAGCCAAGTGGGAATTGTGTACTTGTCATTACCACCAAGTATCATCAAGATTGGGTGAAAAAATTATTTCCTGGTATTTCGGAAACTCGTTTTTTCTTAGAAGCTTGGCAACCGATCTCAATGAATGTGCTTTTCCACAGTCTGTGCCTAGGGCTACTTGAAGAGGAAACAAACCACAGAGACAAAACTGAGAACTCTTTTATTTTGTCAAGTTTCAAATAGCTACTACAAACCATGTTGGATTTAGAGTTCCAAATTCATGTATCTATTTAGGAGAGAACAGAGTGAAACCATAACATAAAAACTGCTACTGTAGACGAACGCTTCAACCTAGAAGAACAAAATTTGGTGAGCCATGTGGGATTTGTGGACCGCTCATCACCACCAAGTATCACCAAGATTGGGTGAAAAAATATTTGCTGGTATTTCAGAAACTCGTTATTTCTTAGAAGCTTGGCAACCCCTCTCAATGAAAGTGCTTTTCCACAGTCTGTGCCTAGGGCTACTAAAAGAGGAAACAAACCATAGAGACAAAACTGAGAACTCTTTTATTTTGACAAGTTCCAAAGAGCTACTACAAACCATGTTGGATTTAGAGTTCCAAATTCAACTATCTATATAGAGAGAACAGAGTGAAACCTAAAAATAAAATCTGCTACTGTAGACGAACGCTTCAACCTAGAAGAACAAAATTTGGTGAGCCATGTGGGATTTGTGTCCTTGTCATTACCACCAAGTATCATCAAGATTGGGTGAAAAAATATTTGCTGGTATTTCGGAAACTCGTTATTTCTTAGAAGCTTGGCAACCCCTCTCAATGAAAGTACTTTTCCACAGTCTGTGCCTAGGCTACTTGAAGAGGAAACAAACCATAGAGAGAAAACTGAAAACTCCTTTATGTTGTCAAGTTTCAAAGAGCCACTACAACCATATTGGATTTAGCGTTCCAAATACATCTATCTATATAGCAGAGAACAGAGTGAAACCCTAACATAAAAATTGCTACTGTAGACGAACGCTTCAACCTAGAAGAACAAAATTTGGTGAGCCAAGTGGGATTTGTGTACTGATCATTACTACCAAGTATCTTCAACATTGGGTGAAAAAAATATTTGCTGGTATTTCGGAAACTCGTAATTTCTTGGAAGCTTGGCAACCCCTCTCAAGGAAACTGCTTTTCAACAGTCACTGCTTAGGGCTACTTGAAGCGGAAACAAATCATAGAGACAAAACTGAGAACTCCTTTATTTTGTCAAGTTTCAAAGAGCTACTACAAACCATGTTAGATTTAGAGTTCCAAATTCATCTATATATAGGAGAGAACAGAGTGAAACCTAAATATAAAAATTACTACTGTAGACGAACCCTTCAACCTAGAAGAACAAAATTTGGTGAACCAAGTGGGATTTGTGTACCGATCTTCACCAGCAAGTATCATCAAGATTATGTGAAAAAAATATTTGCTGGTAATTCGGAAACTCGTTATTTCTTAGAAGCTTGGCAACCCCTCTCAATGAAATTGCTTTTCCACAGTCTCTGCTTATGGCTACTTGAAGAGGAAACAAAACATAGAGACAAAACTGAAAACTACTTTATTTTGTGAAGTTTCAAAGAGCTACTGCAAACCATGTTGGATTTAGAGTTCCAAATTCATCTATCTATATAGGAGAGAACAGAGTGAAACCTAAATATAAAAACTGCTACAGTAGACGAACGCTTCACCTTGAAGAACAAAATTTGGTGAGCCAAGTGGGATTTGTGTACTGATCATTACTACCAAGTATCTTCAACATTGGGTGAAAAAAATATTTGCTGGTATTTCGGAAACTCATAATTTCTTGGAAGCTTGGCAACCCCTCTCAATGAAAGTGCTTTTCCACAGTCATTGCCTAAGGCTACTTAAAGAGGAAACAATCCATAGAGACAAAACTGATACCTCCTTTATTTTGTCAAGTTTCAAAGAGCTACTACAAACCATGTTGGATTTAGAGTCCCAAATTTATCTATCTATATAGGAGAGAACAGAGTGAAACCTAAAAATAAAAACTGCTACTGTAAACGAATGCTTCAAACTAGAAGAACAAAATTAGGTGAGCCAAGAGGGATTTGTGTACTGATCATTACCACCAAGTATCATCAAGATTGAGTGAAAAAATATTTGCTGGTATTTCGGAAACTCGTTATTTCTTAGAAGCTTGGCAACCCCTCTCAATGAAAGTGCTTTTCCACAGTCTCTGCTTATGGCTAGTTGAAACGGGAACAAATCATAGAGACAAAACTGAGAACTCCTTTATTTTCTCAAGTTTCAAAGAGCTACTACAAACCATGTTGGATTTAGAGTTCCAAGTTCATCTATCTATATAGGAGAGAACAGAGTAAAACCTAAAAATAAAAACTGCTACTGAAAACGAACGCATCAACCTAGACGAACAATATTTGGTGAGTCAAGTGGGATTTGTGTACCGATCATTACCACCAAGTATCATCAAGATTGGGTGAAAAAATATTTGCTGGTATTTCAGAAACTCGTTATTTTTTAGAAGCTTGGCAACCGCTCTCAATGAATGTGCTTTTCCACAGTCTGTGCCTAGGGCTACTTGAAGAGGAAACAAACCACAGAGACAAAACTGAGGACTCTTTTATTTTGTCAAGTTTCAAAGAACTACTGCAAACCATATTGGATTTAGAGTTCCAAATTCATCTATCTATTTATGAGAGAACAGAGTGAAACCTAAATATAAAAACTGCTACTGTAGACGAACAATTCAACCTAGAAGAACAAAATTTAGTGAGCCACGTTGGATTTGTGGACCGCTTATCACCTCCAAGTATCATCAATATTGGGTGAAAAAAATATTTGCTGGTATTTCGGAAACTCGTTATTTATTGGAAGCTTGGCAACCCCTCTCAATGAAAGTGCTTTTCCACAGTAAGTGCCTAGGGCTACTTGAAGAGGAAACAATCCATATAGACCAAACTGAGAACTCCTTTATTTTGTCAAGTTTCAAAGAGCTACTGCAAACCATATTCGATTTAGAGTTCCAAATTCATGTATCTATATAGGAGAGAACAGAGTGAAACCTAAATATAAAAACTGCTACTGTAGACGAACGCTTCAACCTAGAAGAACAAAATTTTGTGAGCTAAGTGGGATTTGTGTACTTGTCATTACCACCAAGTATCATCAAGATTGGGTGAAAAAATATTTCCTGGTATTTCGGAAACTCGTTATATCTTAGAAGCTTGGCAACCCCTCTCAATGAAAGTGCTTTTCCACAGTCTGTGCCTAGGGCTACTTGAAGAGGAAACAAACCATAGAGACAAAACTGAGAACTCCTTTATTTTGTCAAGTTTCAAAGAGCCACTACAAACCATGATGGATTTGGAGTTCCAAATTCATCTATCTATATAGCAGAGAACAGAGTGAAACCTAAACATAAAAACTGCTACTGTAGACGAACGCTTCAACCTAGAAGAACAAAATTTGGTGAGCCAAGTAGGATTTATTGACCGATCATCACCACCAAGTATCATCAAGATTCGGTGAAAAAATATTTGCTGGTATTTCGGAAACTCGTTATTTATTAGAAGCTTGGCAACCCCTCTCAATGAAAGTGCTTTTCCACAGTAAGTGCCTAGGGCTACTTGAAGAGGAAACAATCCATATAGACCAAACTGAGAACTCCTTTATTTTGTCAAGTTTCAAAGAGCTACTGCAAACCATATTGCATTTAGAGTTCCAAATTCATCTATCTATATAGGAGAGAACAGAGTGAAACCTAAATATAAAAACTGCTACTGTAGACGAACGCTTCAACCTAGAAAAACAAAATTTGGTGAGCCAAGTGGGATTTGTGTACTTGTCATTACCACCAAGTATCATCAAGATTGGGTGAAAAAATATTTCCTGGTATTTCGGAAACTCGTTATTTCTTAGAAGCTTGGACACCCCTCTCATTGAAAGTGCTTTTCCACAGTCTGTGCCTAGGGCTACTTGAAGAGGAAACAAATTATAGAGGCAAAACTGAGAACTACTTTATTTTGTCAAGTTTCAAAGAGCTACTGCAAACCATGTTGGATTTAGAGTTCCAAATTCATCTATCTATATAGGAGAGAACAGAGGGAAACCTAAATATAAAAACTGCTACAGTAGACGAACGTTTCAACCTAGAAGAACAAATTTGGTGAGCCAAGTGGGATTTGTTTACCGATCAACACCACCAAGTATCATCAAGATTGAGTGAAAAAATATTTGCTGGTATTTCAGAAACTCGTTATTTTTTAGAAGCTTTCAACCGCTCTCAATGAATGTGCTTTTCCACAGTCTGTGCCTAGGGATACTTGAAGAGGAAACAAACCACAGAGACAAAGCTGAGGACTCTTATTTTGTCAAGTTTCAAAGAGCTACTGCAACCCATATTGGATTTAGAGATCCAAATTCATCTATCTATTTATGAGAGAACAGAGTGAAACCTAAATATTAAAACTGCTACTGTAGACGAACGATTCAACCTAGAAGAACAAAATTTGGTGAGCCAAGTTGGATTTGTGGACCGCTTATCACCTCCAAGTATCATCAATATTGGGTGAAAAAAATATTTGCTGGTATTTCGGAAACTCGTAATTTCTTGGAAGCTTGGCAACCCCTCTCAATGAAAGTGCTTTTCCACAGTCATTGACTAGGGCTACTTGAAGAGGAAACAAAACATAGAGACAAAACTGAGAACTCCTTTATTTTGTCAAGATTCAAAGAGCCACTACAAACCATGATGGATTTAGAGTTCCAAATTCATCTATCTATATAGCAGAGAACAGGGTGAAACTTAAACATAAAAACTGCTACTGTAGACGAACGCTTCAACCTAGAAGAACAAAATTTGGTGAGCCAAGTGGGATTTGTTTACCGATCATCCCCACCAAGTATCAACAAGATTCGGTGAAAAAATATTTGCTGGTATTTCGGAAACTCGTAATTTTTTGGAAGCTTGGCAACCCCTTTCAATGAAAGTGCTTTTCCACAGTCTCTGTTTAGGGCTACATGAAGGGGAAACAAATCATAGAGAAAAAACTGAAAACTACATTATTTTGTCAAGTTTCAAAGAGCTACTGCAAACAATGTTGGATTTAGAGTTCCAAATTCATCTATCTATATAGGAGACAACAGAGTGAAACCTAAATATAAAAACTGCTACTGTAGACGAAGGCTTCAACCTAGAAGAACAAAATTTGGTTAGTCAAGTGGGATTTGTGTACCGATCATCACCACCAAGTATCATCAAGATTGGGTGAAAAAATATTTCCTGGTATTTCGGAAACTCGTTATTTCTTAGAAGCTTGGCAACCCCTCTCAATGAAAGTGCTTTTCCACAGTCTGTGTCTAGGGCTACTTGAAGAGGAAACAAACCATAGAGACAAAACTGAAAACTCCTTTATTTTGTCAAGTTTCAAAGAGCCACTACAAACCATGATGGATTTAGAGTTCCAAATTCATCTATCTCTATAGCAGAGAACAGGGTGAAACTTAAACATAAAAACTGCTACTGTAGACGAAGGCTTCAACCTAGAAGAACAAAATTTGGTTAGTCAAGTGGGATTTGTGTACCGATCATCACCACCAAGTATCATCAAGATTCGGTGAAAAAATATTGGCTGGTATTTCGGAAACTCGTTATTTCTTAGAAGCTTGGCAACCCCTCTCAATGAAAGTGCTTTTCCACAGTCTGTGCCTAGGGCTACTTGAAGAGGAAACAAACCATAGAGAGAAAACTGAGAACTCCTTTATTTTTTCAAGTTTCAAAGAGCCACTACAAACCATGATGGATATAGAGTTCCAAATTCATCTATCTATATAGCAGAGAACAGAGTGAAACCTAAACATAAAAACTGCTACTGTAGACGAACGCTTCAACCTAGAAGAACAAAATTTGGTGAGTCAAGTTGGATTTGTGTACCGATCATCACCACCAAGTATCATCAAGATTGGGTGAAAGAATATTTCCTGGTATTTCGGAAACTCGTTATTTCTTAGAAGCTTGGCAACCCCTTTCAATGAAAGTGCTTTTCCACAGTCTCTGCTTAGGGCTACATGAAGCGGAAAAAAATCATAGAGACAAAACTGAGAACTCCTTTATTTTGTCAAGTTTCAAAGAGCTACTACAAACCATATTGGAATTAGAGTTCCAAATGCATCTATCTATATAGGAGAAAACAGAGTGAAACCTAAATATAAAAACTGATAATGTAGACGAACGCTTAAATCTAGAAGAACAAAATTTGGTGAATCAAGTGGGATTTGTGTACCAATCATCACCACCGAGTATCATCAAGATTGGGTGAAAAAATATTTCCTGGTATTTCGGAAACTCGTTATTTCTTAGAAGCTTGGAAATCCCTCTCAATGAAAGTGCTTTTCCACAGTCTGTGTCTAGGGCTACTTGAAGAGGAAACAAACCATAGAGACAAAACTGAAAACTCCTTTATTTTGTCAAGTTTCAAATAGCCACTACAAACCATGATGGATTTAGAGTTCCAAATTCATCTATCTATATAGCAGAGAACAGGGTGAAACTTAAACATAAAAACTGCTACTGTAGACGAACGCTTCAACCTAGAAGAACAAAATTTGGTGAGCCAAGTGGGATTTGTTTACCGATCATCACCACCAAGTATCATCAAGATTCGGTGAAAAAATATTTGCTGATGTTTCGGAAACTCGTTATTTCTTAGAAGCTTGGCAACCCCTCTCAATGAAAGTGCTTTTCCACAGTCAGTGCCTAGGACTACTTGAAGAGGAATCAATCCATATAGACAAAACTGAGAACTCCTTTATTTTGTCAAGTTTCAAAGAGCTACTGCAAACCATATTGGATTTAGAGTTCCAAATTCATCTATCTATATAGGAGAGAAAACAGTGAAACCTAAAATAAAAACTGCTACAGTAAACGAATGCTTCAACCTCGAAGAACAAAATTTGGTGAGCCAAGAGTTATTTGTGTACCGATCATTACCACCACGTATCATCAACATTGGCTGAAAAAAATATTTGCTGGTATTTAGGAAACTCGTAATTTCTTGGAAGCTTGGCAACCCCTTTCAATGAAAGTGCTTTTCCACAGTCTCTGCTTAGGGCTACATGAAGGAGAAACAAATCATAGAGACAAAACTGAGAACTCCTTTACTTTGCCAAGTTTCAAAGAGCTACTACAAACCATATTGTATTTAGAATTCCAAATTCATCTATCTATATAGGAGAGACAGAGTGAAACCTAAATATAAAAACTTCTACTGTAGACGAACGCTTCAACATAGAGGAACAAAATTTGGTGAGCCAAGTGGGATTTGTGTAGTGATCCTTACCACCAAGTGTCATAAAGATTGCGAGAAAAAATATATGCTGGTTTTTCGGAAACTCGTTATTTCTTAGACGCTTGGCAAGCCCTCTCAATGAAAGTGCATTTCCACCGACTGTGCCTAGGGCTACTTGAAGAGGAAACAAATCATAGAGACAAAACTGAGAACTCCTTTATTTTGTCAAGTTTCAAAGAGCTACTACAAACCATGTTGGATTTCGAGTTTCAAATTCATCTATCTATATAGCAGAGAACAGAGTGAAACCTATATAAAAAAACTGCTACTGTAGACGAACGCTTCAAACTAGAAGAACATAATTTGTTGAGCCAAGTGGGATATGTGTACCGATCATTACTACCAAGTATCATCAAGATTGGGTGAAAAAATATTTGCTGGTATTTCGGAAACTATTAATTTATTGGAAGCTTGGCAACCCCTCTCAATGAAAGAGCTTTTCCACCGTCTCTGCTTAGGGCTACTTGAGGCGGAAACAAATCATAGAGACAAAACTGAGAACTCCTTTATTTTGTCAAGTTTCAAAGAGCTACTACAAACCATAATGGATTTAGAGTTCCAAATTCATCTGTCTATATAGTAGAGAACAGAGTGAAACCTAAATATAAATACTGCTACTGTAGACGAACGCTTCAACCTAGAAGAACAAAATTTGGTGAGCCAAGTGGGATTTGTGTACCGATCATCACCACCAAGTATCATCAATATTGTGTGAAAAAATATTTGCTGGTATTCGGAAACTCGTTATTTCTTAGAAGCTTGGCAACCCTTCTCAATGAAAGTGCTTTTACACAGACTGTGCCTAGGACTACTAAAAGAGGAAACAAAACATAGAGACAAAACTGAGAACTACTTTATTTTGTCAAGTTTCAAAGAGCTACTGCAATCCATATTGAATTTAGAGTTCCAAATTCATCTATCTATATAGGAGAGAACAGAGTTAAACCTAAATATAAAAACTTCTACTGTAGACGAAAGCTTCAACCTAGAAGAACAAAATTTGGTGAGCCAAGTTGGAATTGTGGACCGCTCATCACCACCAAGTATCATCAAGTTTGGGTGAAAAAATATTTCCTGGTATTTCGGAAACTCGTTATTTCTTAGAAGCTTGGCAACCCCTCTCAATGAAAGTGCTTTTCCACAGTCTGTGCCTAGGGCTACTTGAAGAGGAAACAAACCATAGAGACAAAACTGAGAACTCCTTTATTTTGTCAAGTTTCAAAGAGCCACTACAAACCATGTTGGATTTAGAGTTCCAAATTCATCTATCTATATAGCAGAGAACAGAGTGAAACCTAAAATTAAAAACTACTACTGTAGACGAACGCTTCAACCTAGAAGAACAAAATTTGGTGAACCAAGTGGCATTGTGTACTGATCATTACGACCAAGTATCATCAAGATTGGGTGAAAAAATATTTGCTGGTATTTCGGAAACTTGTAATTTCTTGGAAGGTTGGCAATCCCTCTCAATGAAAGTGCTTTTCCACAGTCAGTGCCTAGGGCTACTTATAGAGGAAACAATCCATAGAGACAAAACTGAGACCTCCTTTATTTTGTCAAGTTTCAAAGAGCTACTACGAAACATGTAGGATTTAGAGTTCCAAATTTATCTATCTATATAGGAGAGAACAGAGTGAAACCTAAAAATAAAAACTGCTACTGTAAACGAATGCTTCAAACTAGAAGAACAAAATTTGGTGAGCCAAATGGGATTTGTGTACTGATCATTACCACCAAGTATCATCAAGATTGGGTGAAAAAATATTTGCTGGTATTTCGGAAACTCGTTATTTCTTAGAAGCTTGGCAATCCTCTCAATGAAAGTGCTTTTCCACAGTCTGTGCCTAAGACAACTTGAAGAGGAAACAAAACATAGAGACAAAACTGAGAACTCCTTTATTTTGTCAAGTTTCAAAGAGCTACTGCAAACCATGTTTTACTTAGAGTTCCAAATTCATCTATGTATAAAGGAGAGAACAGAGGAAAACCTAAATATAAAAACTGTTACAGTAGACGAACGCTTCAACCTAGAAGAAAGAATTTGGTGAGCCAATCGGGATTTGTTTACCGATCATCACCACCAAGTATCATGAAAATTGGGTGAAGAAAGATTTGCTGGTATTTCAGAAACTCTTTATTTCTTAGAAGCTGGGCAACCCCTCTCAATGAAAGTGCTTTTCCACAGTCAGTGCCTAGGGCTACTTGAAGAGGAAACAATCCATAGAGACAAAACTGAGAACTCCTTTATTTTGTCAAGTTTCAAAGAGCTAGTACAAACCACGTTGGATTTAGAGTTCCAAATTCATCTATCTATATAGGAGAGAATAGAGTGAAACCTAAAAATAAAAACTGCTACTGTAAACGAACGCTTCAACCTAGAAGAACAAAATTTGGTGAGCCAAGTGGGATTTGTGTACTGATCATTACCACCAAGTATCATCAAGATTCGGTGAAAAAATATTTGCTGGTATTTCGGAAAGTCGTTATTTCTTAGAAGCTTGGCAACCCCTCTCAATGAAAGTGCTTTTCTACAGTCTGTGCCTAGGACTACTTGAAGAGGAAACAAATCATAAAGACAAAACTGAGAACTACTTTATTTTGTCAAGTTTCAAAGAACGACTGCAAACCATGTTGGATTTAGAGTTCCAAATTCATCTATCTATATAGGAGAGAACAGAGGGAAACCTAAATATAAAAATTGGAACTGTAAACGAATGCTTCAACCTAGAAGAACAAAATTTGGTGAGCCAAGTGGGATTTTTTTACCGATCATCACCACCAAGTATCATCAAAATTGGGTGAAAAAATATTTGCTGGTATTTCGGAAACTCGTTATTTCTTA
>NW_027515268.1:0-86664 GCF_048772815.1 Callospermophilus lateralis | reverse complement strand
AAAATAAAAACTGCTCTTGTAAACGAACGCTTCAACCTAGCAGAGCAAAATTTGGTGAGCCAAGTGGGATTTGTGTACTTGTAATTACCACCAAGTATCATCAAGATTGGGTGAAAAAATATTTGCTGGTATTTCGGAAACCCGTAATTTTTTTTGATTGGCAAAACCTTTTAATGAAAGTGCTTTTCCACAGTCTCTGCTTAGGGCTACTTGAAGAGGAAACAAGTCATAGAGACAAAACTGAGAACTCCTTTATTTTGTCAAGTTTCAAAGAGCTACTACAAACCATGTTGGATTTAGAGTTCCAAATTCATCTATCTATATAGGAGAGAACAGAGGGAAAACTAAAATATAAACTGCTACTGTAAACGAACGCTTCAACCTAGAAGAACAAAATTTGGTGAGCCAAGTGTGATTTGTGTACTTGTCATTACCACCTAGTATCATCAAGATTGTGTGAAAAAATATTTGCTGGTATTTCGGAAACTCGTTATTTCTTAGAAGCCTGGCAACCCCTCTCAATGAAAGTGCTTTTCCACAGTCTTTGACTAGGGCTACTTGAAGAGGAAACAAAACATAGATACAAATCTGAGAACTTCTTCATTTTGTCAAGTTTCAAAGAGCTACTACAATCCATGTTGGATTTAGAGTCCAAATTCATATATCTATATAAAAAAGATCAGAGTGAAACCTTAAAAATAAAAACTGCTACTGTAAAAGAACGCTTCAACCTAGAAGAACACAATTTGGTGAGCCAAGTGGAATTTGTGTACTGATCATTACCAACACGTATCATCAAGATTGGGTGAAAAAAATATTTGCTGGTATTTCGGAACTCGTTATTTCTTAGAAGCTTGGCAACCCCTCTCAATGAATGTGCTTTTCCCCAGTCTGTGCCTAGGGCTATTTGAAGAGGAAACAAACAATAGAGACAAAACTGAGAACTTTTCTATTTTGTCAAGTTTGAAAGAGCTACTACAAACCATGTTGGATTTAGAGTTCCAAATTCATCTATCTATATAGGAGAGAACAGAGGGAAACCTAAAAATATACACTGCTACTGTAAACGAACGCTTCAACCTAAAAGAACAAAATTTGGTGAGCCAATTGGGAATTGTGTACTTGTCATTACTACCAGGTATCATCAAGATTGGGTGAAAAAATATTTGCTGGTATTTCGGAAACTCGTAATTTCTTGGAAGCTTGGCAACCCCTTTCAATGAAAGTGCTTTTCAACAGTTTCTGCTTAGGGCTACTTGAAGAGGAAACAAATCATAGAGACAAAACTGAGAACTCCTTTATTTTGTCAGGTTTCAAAAAGCTACTACAAACCATGTTGGAAATAGAGTTCCAAATTCATCTATCTATATGGGAGAGAACAGAGTGAAACCTAAAAATAAAAACTGCTACTGTAAACGAACGCTTCAACCTAGAAGAGCACAATTTGGTGAGCCAAGTGGGATTTGTGTACTGATCATTACCACCACGTATTATCCAGATTGGGTGAAAAAATATTTGCTGATATTTCGGAAACTCGTTATTTCTTAGAAGCTTGGCAACCCCTCTCAATGAATGTGCTTTTCCCCAGTCTGTGCCTAGGGCCATTTGAAGAGGAAACAAACCATTAAGAAAAAACTGAGAACTTTTTTATTTTGTCAAGTTTAAAAGAGCTACTACAAACCATGTTGGATTTAGAGTTCCAAATTCATCTATCTATATAGGAGAGAACAGAGTGAAAAGTAAAAATAAAAACTGCTACTGTAAACGAACGCTTCAACCTAGAAGAACAAAATTTTGTGAGCCAAGTGGGATTTGTGTACTTGTCATTACCACCAAGTATCATCATATTTGGGGAAAAAATATTTTCTGGTATTTCGGAAACCCGAAATTTCTTGGAAGCTTGGCAACCCCTTTCAATGGAATTGCTTTTCCACAGTCTCTACCTGGGCTACTTGAAGAGAAACCAAATCATAGAGACAAAAACTGAGAACTCCTTTAATTTGTCAAGTTTCAAAGAGCTACTACTAACCATGTTGGATTTAGAGTTCCAAATTCATCTATCTATATAGGAGAGAACAGAGTGAAACCTAAAAATAAAACTGCAACTGTAAACGAAGGCTTCAACATAGAAGAAAAATTTGGTGAGCCAAGTGGGATTTGTGTACTTGTCATTACCACCAAGTATCATCAAGATTGGGTGAAAAAATATTTGCTGGTATTTCGAAAACCCGTAATTTCTTGGAAGCTTGGCAACCCCTTTCAATGGAAATGCTTTTCCACAGTCGATGCCTGGGCTACTTGAAGAGGAAACAAATCATAGAGACAAACTGAGCACTACTTTTTTGTGAAGTTTCAAAGAGCTACTACAAACCTTGTTGGATTTAGAGTTCCCAATTCATCTATCTATATCAGAGGAGAACAAAGTGAAACCTAAAAATAAAAACTGATACTGTAAACGTACACATCAACCTAGAAGAACACAATTTGGTGAGCCAAGTGGGATTTGTGTACTTGTCATTAACACCAAGTATCATCAAGATTGGGTGAAAACTGTTTGCTGGTATTTCGGAAACTCCAAATTTCTTGGAAGCTTGGCAACCCCTTTCAATGAAAGTGCTTTTCCACAGTCTCTGCTTAGGGATACTTGAGGAGGAAACAAATCATAGAGACAAAACTGAGAACCCCTTTATTTTGTCAAGTTTCAAAGAGCTACTAAAAACCATGTTGTATTTAGAGTTCCAAATTCATCTATCTATATAGGAGAGAACAGAGGGATACCGAAAAATATAAACGGCTACTGTAAATTAACGCTTCAACCTAGAAAAACAAAATTTGGTGAGTCAAGTGGGATTTGTGTACCGATGATTACCACCAAGTATCATCAAGACTGGGAGAAAAAATATTTGCTGGTATTTCGGAAACTCGTTATTTCTTAGAAGTTGGCAACCCCTTTCATTGAAAGTGCTTTTCCACAGATTGGGCCTAGGGCCTCATGAAGAGTAAACAATCCATAGAGACAAAACTAAGAACTCTTTTATTTTGTCAAGTTTCAAAGAGCTACTAGAAACCATGTTGGATTTTGAGTTCCAAATTCATATATCTATATAGGAGAGAACAGAGTGAAAACCTAAAAATAAAAACTGCTACTGTAAACGAACGCTTCACCTAGAAGAACACAATTTGGTGAGCCAAGTGGGATTTTTGTTCTGATCATTACCACCACGTATCATCAAGATTGCGTGAAAAAAATATTTGCTGGTATTTCAGAAACTCGTTGTTTCTTAGAAGCTTGGCAACCCCTCTCAATGAATGTGCTTGTGCCCAGTCTGTGCCTAGGGCTATTTGAAGAGGAAACAAACCATAGAGACAAAACTGAGAACTCCTTTATTTTGTCAAGTTTCATAGAGCTACTACAAACCATGTTGGATTTAGAGTTCCAAATTCATCTATCTATATAGGAGAGAACAGAGGGAAACCTAAAATATAAACTGCTACGGTAAACGAACGCTTCAACCTAGAAGAACAAAATTTGGTGAGCTAAGTGGGATTTGTGTACTTGTCATTACCACCAAGTATCATCAAGATTGGGTGAAAAAATATTTGCTGGTATTTTGGAAACTCGTTATTTCTTAGAAGCCTGGCAACCCCTCTCAATGAAAGTGCTTTTCCACAGTCTATGACTAGGGCGACTTGAAGAGGTAACAAAACATAGAGACAAAACTGAGAACTTCTTCATTTTGTCAAGTTTCAAAGAGCTACTATAATCCATGTTGGATTTAGAGTTCCAAATTCATATATCTATATAAAATAGATCAGAGTGAAACCTAAAAATATAAACTGCTACTGTAAACGAACGCTTCAACCTAGAAGAACACAATTTGGTGAGCCAAGTGGGATTTCTGTACTGATCATTACCACCACGTATCATCAAGATTGGGTGAAAAAATATTTGCTGGTATTTCGGAAACTCGTTATTTCTTAGAAGCTTGGCAACCCCACTCAATGAATGTGCTTTTCCCCAGTCTGTGCCTAGGGCTATTTGAAGAGGAAACAAACAATAGAGACAAAAGTGAGAACTTTTCTATTTTGTCAAGTTTCAAAGAGCTACTACAAACCATGTTGGATTTAGAGTTCCAAATTCATCTATCTATATAGGAGAGAACAGAGGGAAACCTAAAAATATAAACTGCTACTGTAAACGAACGCTTCAACCTAGAAGAACAAAATTTGGTGAGCCAATTGGTATTGTGTACTTGTCATTACAATCAAGTATCATCAAGATTGGGTGAAAAAATATTTGCTGGTATTTCGGAAACTCGTAATTTCTTGGAAGCTTGGCAACCCCTTTCAATGAAAGTGCTTTTCCACAGTCTCTGCTTCGGGCTACTTGAAGAGGAAACAAATCATAGAGACAAAACTGAGAACTCCTTTATTTTGTCAAGTATCAAAGAGCTACTACAAACCATGTTGGATTTAGAGTTCCAAATTCATCTATCTATATGGGAGAGAACAGAGTGAAACCTAAAAATAAAAACTGCTACTGTAAACGATCGCTTCAACCTAGAAGAGCACTATTTGGTGAGCCAAGTGGCATTTGTGTACTGATCATTACCACAACGTATCATCCAGATTGGGTGAAAAAATATTTGCTGGTATTTCGTAAACTCGTTATTTCTTGGAAGCTTGGCAACCCCTCTCAATGAATGTGCTTTTCCCCAGTCTGTGCCTAGGGCCATTTGAAGAGGAAACAAACCATAGAGAAAAAACTGAGAATTTTTTTATTTTGTCAAGTTTAAAAGAGCTACTACAAACCATGTTGGATTTAGAGTTCCAAATTCATCTATCTATATAGGAGAGAACAGAGGGAAATCTAAAAATAAACACTGCTACTGTAAACGACCGCTTCAACCTAGAAGAGCAAAATTTGGTGAGCCATGTGGGATTTGTGTACTTGTCATTACCACCAAGAATCATCAAGATTGGGTGAAAAAAATATTTGCTGGTATTTCTCAAACCCGTAATTTATTGGGAGCTTGGGAGAGCCTTTCAATGAAAGTGCTTTTCCACAGTCTCTGCTTAGGGCTACTTGAAGAGGAAACAAATCATAGAGACAAAACTGAGAACTCCTTTATTTTGTCAAGTTTCAAAGAGCTACTACAAACCATGTTGGATTTAGAGTTCCAAATTCATCTATCTATATGGGAGAGAACAGAGTGAAACCTAAAAATAAAAACTGCTACTGTAAACGATCGCTTCAACCTAGAAGAGCACTATTTGGTGAGCCAAGTGGCATTTGTGTACTGATCATTACCACAACGTATCATCCAGATTGGGTGAAAAAATATTTGCTGGTATTTCGTAAACTCGTTATTTCTTAGAAGCTTTCAACCCCTCTCACTGAATGTGCTTTTCCCAGTCTGTACCAAGGCTTTTTGAAGAGGAAACAAACCATAGAGACAAAACTGAGAACTCTTTTATTTTTTCAAGTTTCAAAGACCTACTACAAACCATGTTGGATTTAGAGTTCCAAATTCATCTATCTATATAAGAGAGAACAGAGTGAAACGTAAATATAAAAACTGCTATGTAGACGAACGTTTCAACCTAGAAAAACAAAGTTTTTTGAGATAAGTGAGATTTGTGTATTGATTATTACCACCAAGTATCATCAAGATTGGGTGAAAAAATATTTGCTGGTATTTCGGAAACTCGTTATTTCTTAGAAGCTTGGGAAACCCTCTCAATGAAAGAGCTTTTCCACAGTCTGTGCCTAGGGCTACTTGAAGAGGAAACAAACCATAGAGACAAAACTGAGAACTCCTTTATTTTGTCAAGTTTCAAAGTGGTACTACAAACCATGATGGATGTAGAGTTCCAAATTCATCTATCTATATAGGAGAGAAGAGAGTGAAACCTAAAAATAAAAACTGCTAATGTAAACGAACGCTTCAACCTAGAAGAACAAAATTTGATGAGCCAAGTGGGATTTGTGTACTTGTCATTACCACCACGTATCATCAAGATTGGGTGAAACAGTATTTGCCAGTATTTGCTGGTATTTCGGAAACTAGTAATTTCTTGGAAGCTTGGCAACTACTTTAAATGAAAGTTCTTTTCCACAGTCTCTGCTTAGGGCTACTCAAATAGAAAATAAATCATAGAGAGAAAACTGAGAACTCCTTTATTTTCTCAAGTTTCAAAGAGCTACTACAAACCATGTTGGATTTAGAGTTCCAAATTCATCTATCTATATAAAAAAGAACAGAGTGAAACCTAAAAATAAAAAAACTGCTACTGTAAACGAACGCTTCAACCTAGAAGAATAAAATTTCGTGAGCCAAGTGGGATTTGTGTACTTGTCATTACCACCAAGTATCATCAAGATTGGGTGAAAAAATATTTGCTGGTATTTCGGAAACCCGTAATTTCTTGGAAGTTGGCAACCCCTTTCAATGGAAGTGCTTTTCCACAGTCTGTGTCTGGGCTAATTGAAGAGGAAACAAATCATAGAGACAAAACTGAGCACTACTTTTTTTGTCAAGTTTCAAAGAGATACTACAAACTATGTTGGATTTAGAGTTCCAAATTCATCTATCTATATAGGAGAGAAAAGAGTGAAACCTAAAATAAAAACTTCTACTGTAAACGAACGCTTCAACCTAGAAGAACAAAATTTGGTTAGCCAAGTGGGATGTGTGTACATGTCATTACCACCAAGTATCATCAAGATTGGGTGAAAAAATATTTGCTCGTATTTCGGAAACTCGTAATTTCTTGTAAGCTTGGCAACCCCTTTCAATGTAAGTGCTTGTCCACAGTCTCTGCTTAGGGCTACTTGAAGATGAAACAAATCATACAGACAAAACTGAGAACTTTTTTATTTTGTCAAGTTTAAAAGAGCTACTACAAACCATGTTGGATTTAGAGTTCCAAATTCATCTATCTATATAGGAGAGAACAGAGGGAAACCTAAAAATAAACACTGGTACTGTAAACGACCGCTTCAACCAAGAAGAGCAAAATTTGGTGAGCCATGTGGGATTTGTGTACTTGTCATTACCACCAAGTATCATCAAGATTGGGTGAAAAAATATTTGCTGGTATTTCTCAAACCCGTAATTTATTGGGAGCTTGGAGAGCCTTTCAATGAAAGTGCTTTTCCACAGTCTCTGCTTAGGGCTACTTGAAGAGGAAACAAATCATAGAGACAAAACTGAGAACTCCTTTATTTTGTCAAGTTTCAAAGAGCTACTACAAACGATGTTGGATTTAGAGTTCCAAATTCATCTATCTATATAGGAGAGAACAGAGGGAAACCTAAAAATATAAACTGCTACTGTAAACGAACGCTTCAACCTAGAAGAACACTATTTGGTGAGCCAATTGGGGGTTTGTGTACTGATCATTACAAAACGTACCATCAAGATTGCGTGAAAAAATATTTAATGGTATTTCAGAAACTCGTTATTTCTTAGAAGCTTTTCAACCCCTCTCAATGAATGTGCTTTTCCCCAGTCTGTACCAAGGCTATTTGAAGAGGAAACAAACCATAGAGACAAAACTGAGGACATTTTTATTTTGTCAAGTTTCAAAGAGCTACTACAAACCATGTTGGATTTAGAGTTCCAAATTCATCTATCTATATGGGAGAGAACAGAGGGAAACCTAAAAATGAAAACTGCTCTTGTAAACTAACGCTTCAAAGTAGAAGAGCAAAATTTGGTGAGCCAAGTGGGATTTGCGTACTTGTAATACCACCAAGTATCATCAAGATTGGGTGAAAAAATATTTCCTGGTATTTCGGAAACTCGTAATTTTTTGTTAGCTTGGGAAACCCTTTCAATGAAAGTGCTTTTCCCACAATCTCTGCTTAGGGCTACTTGAAGAGGAAACAAATCATAGAGACAAAACTGAGAACTCTTTATTTTGTCAAGTTTCAAAGAGCTACTACAAACCATGTTGGATTTAGAGTTCCAAATTCATCTATTTATATAGGAGAGAACAGAGGGACACATAAAAATATAAAATGCAACTGTAAACGAACGCTTCAACTTAGAAAGAACCAAACTTGGTGAGTCAAGTGGGATTTGTGTACTGATCATTACCACCAGTATCATCAAGATTGGGTAAAAAAATATTTTACTGGTATTTCGGAAACTCGTTGTTTCTTATAAGCTTGGCAACCCCTCTCAATGAAAGTGCTTTTCCACTGATTGTGCCTAGGGCTACTTGAAGAGGAAACAATCCATAGAGACAAAACTGAGAACTCTTTTATTTTGTCAAGTTTCAAAGAGCTACTACAAACCATGTTGGATTTAGAGTTCCAAATTCATCTATCTATATAGGAGACAACAGAGTGAAACCTAAAAATAAAAACTGCTACTGTAAACGAACGCTTCAACCTAGAAGAACACAATTTGGTGAGCCAAGTGGGATTTTTGTACTGATCATTACCACCACGTATCATCAAGATTGCGTGAAAAAAATACTTGCTGGTATTTCAGAAACTCGTTGTTTCTTAGAAGCTTGGCAACCCCTCTCAATGAATGTGCTTGTGCCCAGTCTGTGCCTAGGGCTATTTGAAGAGGAAACAAACCATAGAGACAAAACTGAGTACATTTTTATTTTGTCAAGTTTCAAAGAGCTACTACAAACCATGTTGGGTTTAGAGTTCCAAATTCATATATCTATATATGAGAGAACAGAGGGAAACCTAAAAATAAAAACTGCGCTTGTAAACGAACGCTTCAACCTAGAAGAGCAAAATTTGGTGAGCCAAGTGGATTTGTGTACTTGTAATTACCACCAAGTATCATCAAGATTGGGTGAAAAAATATTTGCTGGTATTTCGGAAACCCGTAATTTTTTTTGATTGGCAAAACCCTTTCAATGAAAGTGCTTTTCCACAGTCTCTGCTTAGGGCTACTTGAAGAGGAAACAAGTCATAGAGACAAAACTGAGAACTCCTTTATTTTGTCAAGTTTCAAAGAGCTACTACAAACCATGTTGGAGTTAGAGTTCCAAATTCATCTATCTATATAGGAGAGAACAGAGGGAAACCTAAAATATAAACTGCTACTGTAAACGAACGCTTCAACCTAGAAGAACAAAATTTTGGGTGAGCCAAGTGTGATTTGTGTACTTGTCATTACCACCTAGTATCATCAAGATTGTGTGAAAAAATATTTGCTGGTATTTCGGAAACTCGTTATTTCTTAGAAGCCTGGCAACCCCTCTCAATGAAAGTGCTTTTCCACAGTCTTTGACTAGGGCTACTTGAAGAGGAAACAAAACATAGATACAAATCTGAGAACTTTTCTATTTTGTCAAGTTTGAAAGAGCTACTACAAACCATGTTGGATTTAGAGTTCCAAATTCATCTATCTATATAGGAGAGAACAGAGTGAAACCTAAAAATATAAACTGCTACTGTAAACGAACGCTTCAACCTAGAAGAACAAAATTTGGTGAGCCAATTGGGAATTGTGTACTGATCATTACCACCAGGTATCATCAAGATTGGGTGAAAAAATATTTGCTGGCATTTCGGAAACTCGTTATTTCTTAGAAGCTTGGCAACCCCTTTCAATGAAAGTGCTTTTCCACAGTTTCTGATTTAGGGCTACTTGAAGAGGAAACAAATCATAGAGACAAAACTGAGAACTCCTTTATTTTGTCAGGTTTCAAAGAGCTACTACAAACCATGTTGGATTTAGAGTTCCAAATTCATCTATCTATATGGAAGTGAACAGAGTGAAACCTAAAAATAAAAACTGCTACTGTAAACGAACGCTTCAACCTAGAAGAGCACAATTTGGTGAGCCAAGTGGGATTTGTGTACTGATCATTACCACCACGTATCATCCAGATTGGGTGAAAAAATATTTGCTGATATTTCGGAAACTCGTTATTTCTTAGAAGCTTGGCAACCCCTCTCAATGAATGTGCTTTTCCCCAGTCTGTGCCTAGGGCTATTTGAAGAGGAAACAAACCATTAAGAAAAACTGAGAACTTTTTATTTTGTCAAGTTTAAAAGAGCTACTACAAACCATGTTGGATTTAGAGTTCCAAATTCATCTATCTATATAGGAGAGAACAGAGTGAAAAGTAAAAATAAAAACTGCTACTGTAAACGAACGCTTCAACCTAGAAGAACAAAATTTGGTGAGCCAAGTGGGATTTGTGTACTTGTCATTACCACCAAGTATCATCATATTTGGGGAAAAAATATTTTCTGGTATTTCGGAAACCCGTAATTTCTTGGAAGCTTGGCAACCCCTTTCAATGGAAGTGCTTTCCCACAGTCTCTGCCTCGGCTACTTGAAGAGAAACCAAATCATAGAGACAAAACTGAGAACTCCTTTATTTTGTCAAGTTTCAAAGAGCTACTACTAACCATGTTGGATTTAGAGTTCCAAATTCATCTATCTATATAGGAGAGAACAGAGTGAAACCTAAAAATAAAAACTGCTACTGTAAACGAACGCTTCAACATAGAAGAAAAAATTTGGTGAGCCAAGTGGGATTTGTGTACTTGTCATTACCACCAAGTATCATCAAGATTGGGTGAAAAAATATTTGCTGGTATTTCGAAAACCCGTAATTTCTTGGAAGCTTGGCAACCCCTTTCATGGAAATGCTTTTCCACAGTCGCTGCCTGGGCTACTTGAAGAGGAAACAAATCATAGAGACAAAACTGAGCACTACTTTTTTTGTGAAGTTTCAAAGAGCTACTACAAACCTTGTTGGATTTAGAGTTCCAAATTCATCTATCTATATCGGAGAGAACAAAGTGAAACCTAAAAATAAAAACTGCTACTGTAAACGTACACATCAACCTAGAAGAACACAATTTGGTGAGCCAAGTGGGATTTGTGTACTTGTCATTAACACCAAGTATCAACAAGATTGGGTGAAAAACTGTTTGCTGGTATTTCGGAAACTCCTAATTTCTTGGAAGCTTGGCAACCCCTTTCAATGAAAGTGCTTTTCACAGTCTCTGCTTAGGATACTTGAGGAGGAAACAAATCATAGAGACAAAACTGAGAACCCCTTTATTTTGTCAAGTTTCAAAGAGCTACTACAAACCATGTTGGATTTAGAGTTCCAAATTCATCTATCTATTTACGAGAGAACAGAGGGATACAGAAAAATATAAACGGCTACTGTAAATTAATGCTTCAACATAGAAAAACAAAATTTGGTGAGTCAAGTGGGATTTGTGTACCGATGATTACCACCAAGTATCATCAAGACTGGGTGAAAAATATTTGCTGGTATTTCGGAAACTCGTTATTTCTTAGAAGTTGGCAACCCCTTTCAATGAAAGTGCTTTTCCACAGATTGGGCCTAGGGCTACTTGAAGAGGAAACAATCCATAGAGACAAAACTGAGAACTCTTTTATTTTGTCAAGTTTCAAAGAGCTACTACAAACCATGTTGGATTTAGAGTTCCAAATTCATCTATCTATATAGGAGAGAACAGAGGGAAACCTAAAATATAAACTGCTACTGTAAACGAACGCTTCAACCTAGAAGAACAAAATTTGGTGAGCCAAATGTGATTTGTGTACTTGTCATTACCACCAAGTATCATCAAGATTGGGTGAAAAAATATTTGCTGGTATTTCGGAAACTCGTAATTTCTTGGAAGCTTGGCAACCCCTTTCAATGAAAGTGCTTTTCCACAGTTTCTGCTTAGGGCTACTTGAAGAGGAAACAAATCATAGAGACAAAACTGAGAACTCCTTTATTTTGTCAGGTTTCAAAGAGCTACTACAAACCATGTTGGATTTAGAGTTCCAAATTCATCTACCTATATGGGAGAGAACAGAGTGAAACCTAAAAATAAAAACTGCTACTGTAAACGAACGCTTCAACCTAGAAGAGCACAATTTGGTGAGCCAAGTGGGATATGTGTACTGATCATTACCACCACGTATCATTAAGATTGGGTGAAAAAATCTTTGCTGATATTTCGGAAACTTGTTATTTCTTAGAAGCTTGGCAACCCCTCTCAATGAATGTGCTTTTCCCCAGTCTGTGCCTAGGGCCATTTGAAGAGGAAACAAACCATTAAGAAAAAACTGAGAACTTTTTTATTTTGTCAAGTTTAAAAGAGCTACTACAAACCATGTTGGATTTAGAGTTCCAAATTCATCTATCTATATAGGAGAGAACAGAGGGAAACCTAAATATAAAAACTGCTACTGTAGATGAACGCGTAAACCTAGAAGAACAAAATTTGGTGAGCCAAGTG
Organism: Callospermophilus lateralis; assembly: GCF_048772815.1. Taxonomy (NCBI): domain Eukaryota; kingdom Metazoa; phylum Chordata; class Mammalia; order Rodentia; family Sciuridae; genus Callospermophilus; species Callospermophilus lateralis. The sequence goes on along the minus strand of NW_027515268.1, from coordinate 74,405 downwards.
GATTTGTGTACTTGTCATTACCACCAAGTATCATCATATTTGGGGAAAAAATATTTTCTGGTATTTCGGAAACCCGTAATTTCTTGGAAGCTTGGCAACCCCTTTAAATTGAAGTGCTTTTCCACAGTCTCTGCCTGGGCTACTTGAAGAGAAACCAAATCATAGAGACAAAACTGAGAACTCCTTTATTTTGTCAAGTTTCAAAGAGCTACTACTACAGTGTTGGATTTAGAGTTCCAAATTCATCTATCTATATAGGAGAGAACAGAGTGAAACCTAAAAATAAAAACTGCTACTGTAAACGAAGGCTTCAACATAGAAGAAAAAATTTGGTGAGCCAAGTGGGATTTGTGTACTTGTCATTACCACCAAGTATCATCAAGATTGGGTGAAAAAATATTTGCTGGTATTTCGAAAACCCGTAATTTCTTGGAAGCTTGGCAACCCCTTTCAATGGAAATGCTTTTCCACAGTCGCTGCCTGGGCTACTTGAAGAGGAAACAAATCATAGAGACAAAACTGAGCACTACTTTTTTTGTGAAGTTTCAAAGAGCTACTACAAACCTTGTTGGATTTAGAGTTCCAAATTCATCTATCTATATAGAGAGAACAAAGTGAAACCTAAAAATAAAAACTGCTACTGTAAACGTACACTTCAACCTAGAGAACACAATTTGGTGAGCCATGTGAGATTTGTGTACTTGTCATTAACACCAAGTATCATCAAGATTGGGTGAAAAACTGTTTGCTGGTATTTCGGAAACTCCTAATTTCTTGGAAGCTTGGCAACCCCTTTCAATGAAAGTGCTTTCCACAGTCTCTGCTGAGGGATACTTGAGGAGGAAACAAATCATAGAGACAAAACTGAGAACTCCTTTATTTTGTCAAGTTTCAAAGAGCTACTACAAACCATGTTGTATTTAGAGTTCCAAATTCATCTATCTCTATAGGAGAGAACAGAGGGATACCGAAAATATAAAACGGCTACTGTAAATTAACGCTTCAACCTAGAAAAACAAAATTGGTGAGTCAAGTGGGATTTGTGTACCGATGATTACCACCAAGTATCATCAAGACTGGGTGAAATAATATTTGCTGGTATTTCGGAAACTCGTTATTTCTTAGAAGTTGGCAACCCCTTTCAATGAAAGAGCTTTCCACAGATTGGGCCTAGGGCTACTTGAAGAGGAAACAATCCATAGAGACATAACTGAGAACTCTTTTATTTTGTCAAGTTTCAAAGAGCTACTAGAAACCATGTTGGATTTAGAGTTCCAAATTCATCTATCTATATAGGAGAGAACAGAGTGAAACCTAAAAATAAAAACTGCTACTGTAAACGAAGGCTTCAACCTAGAAGAACACAATTTGGTGAGCCAAGTGGGATTTTTGTACTGATCATTACCACCACGTATCATCAAGATTGCGTGAAAAAAAATATTTGCTGGTATTTCAGAAACTCGTTGTTTCTTAGAAGCTTGGCAACCCCTCTCAATGAATGTGCTTGTGCCAAGACTGTGCCTAGGGCTATTGAAGAGGAAACAAACCATAGAGACAAAACTGAGAACTCCTTTATTTTGTCAAGTTTCAAAGAGCTACTACAAACCATGTTGGATTTAGAGTTCCAAATTCATCTATCTATAGGGGAGAGAACAGAGGGAAACCTAAAATATAACTGCTACTGTAAACGAACGCTTCAACCTAGAAGAACAAAATTTGGTGAGCCAAGTGCGATTTGTGTACTTGTCATTACCACCAAGTATCATCAAGATTGGGTGATAAAATATTTGCTGGTATTTTGGAAACTCGTTATTTCTTAGAAGCCTGGCAACCCCTCTCAATGAAAGTGCTTTTCCACAGTCTATGACTAGGGCGACTTGAAGAGGAAACAAAACATAGAGACAAAACTAAGAACTTCTTCATTTTGTCAAGTTTCAAAGAGCTACTATAATCCATGTTGGATTTAGAGTTCCAAATTCATATATCTATATAAAAAAGATCAGAGTGAAACCTAAAAATAAAAACTGCTACTGTAAACGAACGCTTCAACCTAGAAGAACACAATTTGGTGAGCCAAGTGGGATTTGTGTACTGATCATTACCACCACGTATCATCAAGATTGGGTGAAAAAATATTTGCTGGTATTTCGGAAACTCGTTATTTGTTAGAAGCTTGGCAACCCCACTCAATGAATGTGCTTTTCCCCAGTCTGTGCCTAGGGCTATTTGAAGAGGAAACAAACAATAGAGACAAAAGTGAGAACTTTTCTATTTTGTCAAGTTTCAAAGAGCTACTACAAACCATGTTGGATTTAGAGTTCCAAATTCATCTATCTATATAGGAGAGAACAGAGGGAAACCTAAAAATATAAACTGCTACTGTAAACGAACGCTTCAACCTAGAAGAACAAAATTTGGTGAGCCAAGTGGGATTTGTGTACTTGTCATTACCACCAAGTATCATCATATTTGGGGAAAAAATATTTTCTGGTATTTCGGAAACCCGTAATTTCTTGGAAGCTTGGCAACCCCTTTCAATGGAAGTGCTTTTCCACAGTCTCTGCCTGGGCTACTTGAAGAGAAACCAAATCATAGAGACAAAACTGAGAACTCCTTTATTTTGTCAAGTTTCAAAGAGCTACTACTAACCGTGTTGGATTTAGAGTTCCAAATTCATCTATCTATATAGGAGAGAACAGAGTGAAACCTAAAAATAAAAACTGCTACTGTAAACGAAGGCTTCAACATAGAAGAAAAAATTTGGTGAGCCAAGTGGGATTTGTGTACTTGTCATTACCACCAAGTATCATCAAGATTGGGTGAAAAAATATTTGCTGGTATTTCGAAAACCCGTAATTTCTTGGAAGCTTGGCAACCCCTTTCAATGGAAATGCTTTTCCACAGTCGCTGCCTGGGCTACTTTGAAGAGGAAACAAATCATAGAGACAAAACTGAGCACTACTTTTTTTGTGAAGTTTCAAAGAGCTACTACAAACCTTGTTGGATTTAGAGTTCCAAATTCATCTATCTATATAGGAGAGAACAAAGTGAAACCTAAAAATAAAAACTGCTACTGTAAACGTACACTTCAACCTAGAAGAACCACAATTTGGTGAGCCATGTGAGATTTGTGTACTTGTCATTAACACCAAGTATCATCAAGATTGGGTGAAAAACTGTTTGCTGGTATTTCAGAAACTCCTAATTTCTTGGAAGCTTGGCAACCCCTTTCAATGAAAGTGCTTTTCCACAGTCTCTGCTGAGGGATACTTGAGGAGGAAACAAATCATAGAGACAAAACTGAGAACTCCTTTATTTTGTCAAGTTTCAAAGAGCTACTACAAACCATGTTGTATTTAGAGTTCCAAATTCATCTATCTCTATAGGAGAGAACAGAGGGATACCGAAAAATATAAACGGCTACTGTAAATTAACGCTTCAACCTAGAAAAACAAAATTTGGTGAGTCAAGTGGGATTTGTGTACCGATGATTACCACCAAGTATCATCAAGACTGGGTGAAATAATATTTGCTGGTATTTCGGAAACTCGTTATTTCTTAGAAGTTGGCAACCCCTTTCAATGAAAGAGCTTTCCACAGATTGGGCCTAGGGCTACTTGAAGAGGAAACAATCCATAGAGACATAACTGAGAACTCTTTTATTTTGTCAAGTTTCAAAGAGCTACTAGAAACCATGTTGGATTTAGAGTTCCAAATTCATCTATCTATATAGGAGAGAACAGAGTGAAACCTAAAAATAAAAACTGCTACTGTAAACGAAGGCTTCAACTAGAAGAACACAATTTGGTGAGCCAAGTGGGATTTTTGTACTGATCATTACCACCACGTATCATCAAGATTGCGTGAAAAAAATATTTGCTGGTATTTCAGAAACTCGTTGTTTCTTAGAAGCTTGGCAACCCCTCTCAATGAATGTGCTTGTGCCCAGACTGTGCCTAGGGCTATTTGAAGAGGAAACAAACCATAGAGACAAAACTGAGAACTCCTTTATTTTGTCAAGTTTCAAAGAGCTACTACAAACCATGTTGGATTTAGAGTTCCAAATTCATCTATCTATATAGGAGAGAACAGAGGGAAACCTGAAATATAAACTGCTACTGTAAACGAACGCTTCAACCTAGAAGAACAAAATTTGGTGAGCCAAGTGCGATTTGTGTACTTGTCATTACCACCAAGTATCATCAAGATTGGGTGATAAATATTTGCTGGTATTTGGAAACTCGTTATTTCTTAGAAGCCTGGCAACCCCTCTCAATGAAAGTGCTTTTCCACAGTCTATGACTAGGGCGACTTGAAGAGGAAACAAAACATAGAGACAAAACTAAGAACTTCTTCATTTTGTCAAGTTTCAAAGAGCTACTATAATCCATGTTGGATTTAGAGTTCCAAATTCATATATCTATATAAAAAAGATCAGAGTGAAACCTAAAAATAAAAACTGCTACTGTAAACGAACGCTTCAACCTAGAAGAACACAATTTGGTGAGCCAAGTGGGATTTGTGTACTGATCATTACCACCACGTATCATCAAGATTGGGTGAAAAAATATTTGCTGGTATTTCGGAAACTCGTTATTTGTTAGAAGCTTGGCAACCCCACTCAATGAATGTGCTTTTCCCCAGTCTGTGCCTAGGGCTATTTGAAGAGGAAACAAACAATAGAGACAAAAGTGAGAACTTTTCTATTTTGTCAAGTTTCAAAGAGCTACTACAAACCATGTTGGATTTAGAGTTCCAAATTCATCTATCTATATAGGAGAGAACAGAGGGAAACCTAAAAATATAAACTGCTACTGTAAACGAACGCTTCAACCTAGAAGAACAAAATTTGGTGAGCCAAGTGGGATTTGTGTACTTGTCATTACCACCAAGTATCATCATATTTGGGGAAAAATATTTCTGGTATTTCGGAAACCCGTAATTTCTTGGAAGCTTGGCAACCCCTTTCAATGGAAGTGCTTTTCCACAGTCTCTGCCTGGGCTACTTGAAGAGAAACCAAATCATAGAGACAAAACTGAGAACTCCTTTATTTTGTCAAGTTTCAAAGAGCTACTACTAACCGTGTTGGATTTAGAGTTCCAAATTCATCTATCTATATAGGAGAGAACAGAGTGAAACCTAAAAATAAAAACTGCTACTGTAAACGAAGGCTTCAACATAGAAGAAAAAAATTTGGTGAGCCAAGTGGGATTTGTGTACTTGTCATTACCACCAAGTATCATCAAGATTGGGTGAAAAAATATTTGCTGGTATTTCGAAAACCCGTAATTTCTTGGAAGCTTGGCAACCCCTTTCAATGGAAATGCTTTTCCACAGTCGCTGCCTGGGCTACTTGAAGAGGAAACAAATCATAGAGACAAAACTGAGCACTACTTTTTTTGTGAAGTTTCAAAGAGCTACTACAAACCTTGTTGGATTTAGACTTCCAAATTCATCTATCTATATAGGAGAGAACAAAGTGAAACCTAAAAATAAAAACTGCTACTGTAAACGTACACTTCAACCTAGAAGAACACAATTTGTGAGCCATGTGAGATTTGTGTACTTGTCATTAACACCAAGTATCATCAAGATTGGGTGAAAACTGTTTGCTGGTATTTCGGAAACTCCTAATTTCTTGGAAGCTTGGCAACCCCTTTCAATGAAAGTGCTTTTCCACAGTCTCTGCTGAGGGATACTTGAGGAGGAAACAAATCATAGAGACAAAACTGAGAACTCCTTTATTTTGTCAAGTTTCAAAGAGCTACTACAAACCATGTTGTATTTAGAGTTCCAAATTCATCTATCTCTATAGGAGAGAACAGAGGGATACCGAAAATATAAACGGCTACTGTAAATTAACGCTTCAACCTAGAAAAACAAAATTTGGTGAGTCAAGTGGGATTTGTGTACCGATGATTACCACCAAGTATCATCAAGACTGGGTGAAATAATATTTGCTGGTATTTCGGAAACTCGTTATTTCTTAGAAGTTGGCAACCCCTTTCAATGAAAGTGCTTTCCACAGATTGGGCCTAGGGCTACTTGAAGAGGAAACAATCCATAGAGACATAACTGAGAACTCTTTTATTTTGTCAAGTTTCAAAGAGCTACTAGAAACCATGTTGGATTTAGAGTTCCAAATTCATCTATCTATATAGGAGAGAACAGAGTGAAACCTAAAAATAAAACTGCTACTGAAAACGAAGGCTTCAACCTAGAAGAACACAATTTGGTGAGCCAAGTGGGATTTTTGTACTGATCATTACCACCACGTATCATCAAGATTGCGTGAAAAAAAATATTTGCTGGTATTTCAGAAACTCGTTGTTTCTTAGAAGCTTGGCAACCCCTCTCAATGAATGTGCTTGTGCCCAGACTGTGCCTAGGGCTATTTGAAGAGGAAACAAACCATAGAGACAAAACTGAGAACTCCTTTATTTTGTCAAGTTTCAAAGAGCTACTACAAACCATGTTGGATTTAGAGTTCCAAATTCATCTACCTATATAGGAGAGAACAGAGGAAAGCTAAATATAGGAGAGAACAGAGTGAAACCTAAAAATAAAAACTGCTACTGTAAACGAAGGCTTCAACCTAGAAGAACACAATTTGGTGAGCCAAGTGGGATTTGTGTACTGATCATTACCACCACGTATCATCAAGATTGGGTGAAAAAATATTTGCTGGTATTTCGGAAACTCGTTACTTGTTAGAAGCTTGGCAACGCCACTCAATGAATGTGCTTTTCACCAGTCTGTGCCTAGGACTATTTGAAGAGGAAACAAACAATAGAGACAAAAGTGAGAACTTTTCTATTTTGTCAAGTTTCAAAGAGCTACTACAAACCATGTTGGATTTAGAGTTCCAAATTCATCTATCTATATAGGAGAGAACAGAGGGAAACCTAAAAATATAAACTGCTACTGTAAACGAACGCTTCAACCTAGAAGAACAAAATTTGGTGAGCCAATTGGGATTTGTGTACTTGTCATTACAATCAAGTATCATCAAGATTGGGTGAAAAAATATTTGATGGTATTTCGGAAACTCGTAATTTCTTGGAAGCTTGGCAACCCCTTTCAATGAAAGTGCTTTTCCACAGTCTCTGCTTAGGGCTACTTGAAGAGGAACAAATCATAGAGACAAAACTGAGAACTCCTTTATTTTGTCAAGTTTCAAAGAGCTACTACAAACCATGTTGGATTTAGGGTTCCAAATTCATCTATCTATATGGGAGAGAACAGAGTGAAACCTAAAAATAAAAACTGCTACTGTAAACGAACGCTTCAACCTAGAAGAGCACAATTTGGTGAGCCAAGTGGCATTTGTGTACTGATCATTACCACCACGTATCATCCAGATTGGGTGAAAAAATATTTGCTGGTATTTCGGAAACTAGTTATTCCTTAGAAGCTTGGCAACCCCTCTCAATGAATGTGCTTTTCCCCAGTCTGTGCCTAGGGCCATTTGGAAGAGGAAACAAACCATAGAGAAAAACTGAGAACTTTTTTATTTTGTCAAGTTTAAAAGAGCTACTACAAACCATGTTGGATTTAGAGTTCCAAATTCATCTATCTATATAGGAGAGAACAGAGGAAACCTAAAAATAAACACTGCTACTGTAAACGACCGCTTCAACCTAGAAGAGCAAAATTTGGTGAGCCATGTGGGATTTCTGTACTTGTCATTACCACCAAGTATCATCAAGATTGGGTGAAAAAATATTTGCTGGTATTTCTCAAACCCGTAATTTATTGGGAGCTTGGGAGAGCCTTTCAATGAAAGTGCTATTTCACAGTCTCTGCTTAGGGATACTTGAAGAGGGAAACAAATCATAGAGACAAAACTGAGAACTCCATTATTTTGTCAAGTTTCAAAGAGCTACTACAAACCATGTTGGATTTAGAGTTCCAAATTCATCTATCTATATAGGAGAGAAAAGAGAGAAACCTAAAAATAAAAACTGCTACTGTAAACGAACGCTTCAACCTAGAAGAACAAAATTTGGTTAGCCAAGTGGGATGTGTGTACATGTCATTACCACCAAGTATCATCAAGATTGGGTGAAAAAAATATTTGCTCGTATTTCGGAAACTCGTAATTTCTTGTAAGCTTGGCAACCCCTTTCAATGTAAGTGCTTGTCCACAGTCTGTGCTTAGGGCTACTTGAAGATGAAACAAATCATAGAGACAAAACTGAGAACTTTTTATTTTGTCAAGTTTAAAAGAGCTACTACAAACCATGTTGGATTTAGAGTTCCAAATTCATCTATCTATATAGGAGAGAACAGAGGGAAACCTAAAAATAAACACTGCTACTGTAAACGACCGCTTCAACCTAGAAGAGCAAAATTTGGTGAGCCATGTGGGATTTGTGTACTTGTCATTACCACCAAGTATCATCAAGATTGGGTGAAAAAATATTTGCTGGTATTTCTCAAACCCGTAATTTATTGGGAGCTTGGGAGAGCCTTTCAATGAAAGTGCTTTTCCACAGTCTCTGCTTAGGGCTACTTGAAGAGGAAACAAATCATAGAGACAAAACTGAGAACTCCTTTATTTTGTCAAGTTTAAAAGAGCTACTACAAACGATGTTGGATTTAGAGTTCCAAATTCATCTATCTATATAGGAGAGAACAGAGGGAAACCTAAAAATATAAACTGATACTGTAAACGAACGCTTCAACCTAGAAGAACACTATTTGGTGAGCCAAGTGGGATTTGTGTACTGATCATTACCAAAACGTATCATCAAGATTGCGTGAAAAAATATTTAATGGTGTTTCAGAAACTCGTTATTTCTTAGAAGCTTTTCAACCCCTCTCAATGAATGTGCTTTTCCCCAGTCTGTACCAAGGCTATTTGAAGAGGAAACAAACCATAGAGACAAAACTGAGGACATTTTATTTTTGTCAAGTTTCAAAGAGCTACTACAAACCATGTTGGATTTAGAGTTCCAAATTCATCTATCTATATGGGAGAGAACAGAGGGAAACCTAAAAATGAAAACTGCTACTGTAAACGAACGCTTCAACCTAGAAGAACACAATTTGGTGAGCCAAGTGGGATTTGTGTACTGACCATTACCAGCAAGTATTATCAAGATTGGGTGAAAAAATATTTGCTGGTATTTCGAAAACTCGTTATTTTTTGGATGCTTGGCAAACCATCTCAATGAACGTGCTTTTCCACAGTCTGTGCCTAGGGCTACTTGAAAAGGAAACAAACCATTGAGACAATATTGAGAACTCTTTTATTTTGTCAAGTATTAAAGAGCTACTACAAACCATGTTGGATTTAGAGTTTCAAATTCATCTATCTATATAGAAGATAACAGAGTGAAACCTCAATATAAAAACTGCTACTGTAGACGAACGCTTCAACCTTGAAGAACAAAATAGGTGAGCCAAGGGGGATTGGTGTACCGACGATTACCCCCAAGTACCATCAAGATTGGGTGAAAAAATATTTGCCGGTATTTCAGAAACTCGTTATTTCTTAGAAGCTTGGCAACCCCTCTCAATGAAATTGCTTTTCCACAGTCTCTGCTTAGGGCTACTTGAAGTGGAAACAAATCATAGAGACAAAACTGAGAACTACATTTTTTTGTCAAGTTTCAAAGCGCTACTACACACCATGCTGGATTTAGAGTTCCAAATTCAGCTATCTATATAGGAGAGCACAGAGGGAAACCTACAAATATAAACTGCTAGTGTCAACGAACACTTCAACATAGAAGAACACAATTTAATGAGCCAAGTGGGATTTGTGTACTGATCATTACCACCACGTATTATCAAGATTGGGTGAAAAAAATATTTGCTGGTATTTCGGAAACTCGTAATTTCTTGCAAGCTTGGCTTTTCCGCAGTATCTGCTTAGGGCTATTTGAAGAGGAAACAAACCATAGAGACAAAACTGAGAACATTTTATTTTGTCAAGTTTCAAAGAGCTACAACAAACCATGTTTGATTTAGAGTTCCAAATTCATCTATCTGTATAGGAGAGAACAGAGGGAAACCTAAAAATAAAACTGCTCTTGTAAACGAACGCTTCAACCTAAAAGAGCAAAATTTGGTGAGGAAGTGGGTTTGCGTACTTGTATTTACCACCAAGTATCATCAAGATTGGGTGAAAAAATATTTGCTGGTATTTCGGAAACCCGTAATTTTTTGGGACCTTGGCAAAGCCTTTCAATGAAAATGATTTCCACAGTCTCTGCTTAGGGCTACTTGAAGAGGAAACAAATCATAGAGACAAAACTGAGAACTCCTTTATTTTGTCAAGTTTCAAAGAGCTACTACAAACCATGTTGGATTTAGAGTTCCAAATTCATCTATCTATATAGGAAAGAACAGAGGGAAACCTAAAAATATAAACTGCTAGTGTAAACGAACGCTTCAACCTAGAAGAACAAAATTTGGTTAGCCAAGTGGGATTTGTGTACTTGTCATTACCACCAAGTATCTTCAAGATTGGGTGAAAAAATATTTGCTGGTATTTCGGAAACTCGTTATTTCTTAGAAGCCTGGCAATCCCTGTCAATGAAAATGCTTTTCCACAGTCTCTGCCTAGGGCTACTTGAAGAGGAAACAAAACATAGAGAAAAAACTGAGAACTTCTTCATTTTGTCAAGTTTCAAAGAGCTACTACAAACCATGTTGGATTTAGAGTTCCAAATTCATCTATCTATATAGAAGAGAACAGAGTGAAACCTAAATATAAAAACTGCTACTGTAGACGAACGCTTAAACCTAGAAGAACAAAATTTGTTGAGCCAAGTGCGATTTGTGGACTTATCATTACCGACAAGTATCATCAAGATTGGGTGAAAAAATATTTGCTGGTGTTTCGGAAACTCGTTATTTCGTAGAAGCTTGGCAACCCCTCGCATTGAAAGTGCTTTTCCACAGTTTGTGAATATGGCTACTTGAAGAGGAAACAAATCATAGAGATAAAACTGAGAACTCCTTTATTTTCTCAAGTTACAAACAGGTACTACAAACCATGTTGGATTTAGACTTCGAATCCATCTATCTATATAAGAGAGAACAGAGTGAAACCTAAATATAAAAACTGCTACTGTAGACGAATGCTTCAACCCAGAAGAACAAAATTTGGTGAGTCAAGTGGGATTTGTGTAAGTGTCACTATCACAACGTATCATCAAGATTGGGTGAAAAAGTATTTGCTGGTATTTCGGAAACTCATAATTTCTTGGAAGCTTTGGAACTCCTTTCAATGAAAGTGCTTTTCAACAGTCTGTGCTTATCGCTACTTGAAGAGAAAACAAATCATAGAGACAAAACAGAGAACTCCTTTATTTTATCAATTTTCAAAGAGCTACTACAAACCATGTTGGATTTACTGTTCCAAATTCATCTATCTATATAGGAGAGAAGAGAGTGAAACCTAAATATAAAAACTGCTACTGTAGACGAACGCTTCAACCTAGAAGAACAAATTTGGTGAGCCAAGTGGGATTTGTGTACTTGTCATTACCACCACGTATCATCAAGATTGGGTGAAAAAGTATTTGCTGGTATTTCGGAAACTCGTAAATTCTTGGAAGCTTGGCAACTCCTTTCAATGAAAGTGCTTTTCCACAGTCTCTGCTGAGGGCTACTTGAAGAGGAAACAAATCATAGAGACAAAACTGAGAACTACTTTTTTTTGTCAAGTTTCAAAGCACTACTACAAACCATGCTGGATTTTGAGTTCCAAATTCAGCTATCTATATAGGAGAGAACAGATGGAAACCTAAAAATATAAACTGCTACTGTAAACGAACACTTCAACATAGATGAACACAATTTGGTGAGCCAAGTGGGATTTGTGTACTGATCATTACCACCACGTATCATCCAGATTGGGTGAAAACATATTTGCTGGTATTTCGAAAACTCCTTATTTCTTAGAAGCTTGGCAACCCTCTCAATGAAAATGCTTTTCCAAAATCTGTGCCTAGGGCTACTTGAAGAGGAAACAAACAATAGAGACAAAACTGAGATCTTCTTTATTTTGTCAAGTCTCAAAGAGCTACTACAAACCACGTTGGATTTAGAGTTAAAAATTCATCTATCTATATAGGAGAGAACAGAGTGAAACCTAAAAATAAAAACTGCTACTGTAAACGAACACTTCAACCTAGAAGAGCAAAATTGGGTGAGCAAAGGGGGATTTGTGTAACGATCATTACCACCAGGTATCATCAAGATTGGGTGAAAAAAATATTTGCTAGTATTTCTGAAAGTCGTTATTTTGTAGAAGCTTTCAACCCCTCAAAATGAAAGTGCATTTCCACTGTCTGTGCCTAGGCTACTTGAAGAGGAAACAAACCATAGAGACGATACTGAGAACTCCTGTATATTGTCAAGTTTCAAAGAGCTACTACAAACCATGTTGGATTTAGGGTTCCAAATTCATCTATCTATATAAGAAAGAACAGAGTGAAACCTAAATATAAAAACTGCTACTGTAGACGAACGCTTAAACCTAGAAGAACAAAATTTGTTGAGCCAAGGTCGATTTGTGGACTTATCATTACCACCAAGTATAATCAAGATTGGGTGAAAAATATATGCTGGTATTTTGGAAACTCTTTATTTCTTGTAAGCTTGGCAACCCCTTTCAATGAAAGTGCATTTCCTCAGTCCTGTGCATAGGGCTACTTGAAGAGGAAACAAACCATAGAGACAAAACTGAGAACTCCTTTATGTTGTCAAGTTTCAAACAGCTACTACAAACCATGTTGGATTTTGAGTTCCAAATTCATCTATCTATATAGGAGAGAAAAGAGTGAAACCAAATATAAAAACTGCTACTCTAGATGATCGCTTAAACGTAGAAGAACAAAATTTGGTGGGCCAAGTGGGATTTGTGTACTGATCATTACCACCAAGAATCATCAAGATTGGGTGAAAAAAATATTTGCTGTTATTTTGGAAACTCGTTATTTCTTGTAGGCTTGGCAAGACCTTTCAATGAAAGTGCATTTCCTCAGTCTGTGCATTGGGCTACTTGAAGAGGAAAAAAACATAGAGACAAAACTGAGAACTCCTTTATTTTGTCAAGTTTCAAACAGCTACTACAAACCATGTTGGATTTAGAGTTCCAGATTCATCTATCTATATATGAGAGAACAGAGTGAAACCAAAATATAAAAACTGCTACTGTAGATGAACACTTAAACCTAGAAGAAGAAAATTTGGTGGGCCAAGTGGGATTCGTATACTGATCATTACCACCAAGCATCATCAAGATTGGGTGAAAAAATATTTGCTGGTATTTTAAAAACACGTTATTTCTTGGACTCTTGGCAACCCCTTTCAATGAAAGTGCATTTCCACACTCTGTGCCTAGGGCTACTTGAAGAGGAAACAAACCATAGCACAAAACTGAGAACTACTTTATTTTGTCAAGTTTCAAAGAGCTACTACAAACCATGTTGGATTTAGAGTTCCAAATTCATCTATCTATATGGAAGAGAACAGAGTGAAACCTAAATATAAAACTGCTACTGAAGACGAGCCCTTCAACCTAGAAGAACAAAATTTGGTGAGCTAAGTGGGATTGGTGTACTGATCATTACCACCAAGTATCATCAAGATTGGGTGAAAAAATATTTGCTTTATTTTGGAAACTCTTTATTTCTTAGAAGCTTGGCAACCCCTCTCAATTAAAGTGCTTTTCCACAGTCAGTGCCTAGGGCTACTTGAAGAGGTAACAATCCATAGAGAGAAAACTGAGAACTCCTTTATTTTGTCAAGTTTCAAAGAGCTACTTCAAACCATGTTGGATTAAGAGTTCCAAATTCATCTATCTATATAGGAGAGAACAAAGTGAAACCTAAAAATAAAAACTGCTACTCTAAACGAACGCTTCAACCTAGAAGAGCAAAATTTGGTGAGCCAAGTGGGATTTGTGTAATTGTAATTACCACCAAGTATCATCAAGATTGGTTGAAAAAATATTTGCTGGTAATTCGGAAACCCGTAATTTTTTTTGAGCTTGGCAAACCCTTTCAATGAAAGTGCTTTTCCACAGTCTCTGCTTAGGGCTACTTGAAGAGGAAACAAATCATAGAGACAAAACTGAGAACTCCTTTATTTTGTCAAGTTTCAAAGAGCTACTACAAACCATGTTGGATTTAGAGTTCCAAATTCATCTATCTATATAGGAGAGAACAGAGTGAAACCTAAAATAAAAACTGCTACTGTAAACGAACGCTTCAACCTAGAAGAACACAGTTTGGTGAGCCAAGTGGGATTTGTGTACTGATCATTACCACCACGTATCATCAAGATTGCGTGAAAAAATATTTGCTGGTATTTCGGAAACTCGTTATTTCTTAGAAGCTTGGCAACCCCTCTAAATGAAAGTGCTTTTCCACAGTCTGTGCCTAGTGCTACTTGAAGAAGAAAGAATGCATAAAGACAAAACTGAGAACTCCTTTATTTTATCAAGTTTCAAAGAGCTACTACAAACCATGTTGGATTTAGAGTTCCAAATTCATCTATCTATATAGGAGAGAACAGAGTGAAACCTAAAAATGAAAACTGCTATTGTAAACGAACGCTTCAACCTAGAAGAACACAGTTTGGTGAGCCAAGTGGGATTTGTGTACTGATCATTAACACCACGTATCGTCAAGATTGCGTGAAAAAATTTTTGCTGGTATTTCGGAAACTCGTAATTTCTTGGAAGCTTGGCAACCCCTTTCAAAGAAAGTGCTTTTCCACAGTCTCTGTTTAGGGCTACTTAAAGAGAAAACAAATCATAGAGACAAAACTGAGAACTCCTTTATTTTTTCAAGTTTCAAAGAGGTACTACAAACCATGTTGGAATTAGAGTTCCAAATTCATCTATGTATATTGGAGGGAAAAGAGGGAAACCTAAAAATATAAACTGCTATTGTAAACGAAGGCTTCAAACTAGAAAAACAAAATTTGTTGAGTCAAGTGGAATTTATGTACCCATTATTACCACCAAGTATCATCAAGTTTGGTGAAAAAATATTTGCTGGTATTTCGGAAACTTGTTATTTCTTAGAAGCTTGGCCACCTCTCAAAATGAAAGTGCTTTTCCACAGTCTGTGCCTAGGGCTACTTGAAGAGGAAACAAACCATAGAGACAAAACTGAGAACTCCTTTCTTTTGTCAAGTTTCAAAGAGCTACTACAAACCATGTTGGATTTACAGTTCCAAATTCATCCATCTATATAGGAGAGAACAAAGTGAAACCTAAAAACAAAAATGCTACTGTAAACGAACACTTCAACCTAGAAGAACAAAATTTGGTGAGCGAAGCGGGATTTGTGTACTTGTCATTACCACCACGTATCGTCAAGATTGGGTGAAAAAGTATTTGCTGGTATTTCGTAAACTCGTAATTTCTTGGAAGCTTGGCAACTCCTTTCAATGAAAGTGCTTTTCCACAGACTCTTTTTTGGGCTACTTGAAGAGGAAACAAATCATAGAGACAAAACGGAGAACTACTTTTTTTGTCAAGTTTCAAAGAGCTACTAAAAACCATGTTGGAATTAAAGTTCCATATTCATCTATCTATATAGAAGAGAACAGAGTGAAACCTAAATATAAAAACTGCTACTGTAGACGAATGCTTAAACCTAGAAAAACAAAATTTGGTGAGCCAAGTGGGATTGGTGTACTGATCATTACCACCAAGTATCATCAAGATTGCGTGAAAAAAATGTTTGCTGGTATTTCAGAACTCGTTGTTTCTTAGAACCTTGGCAACCCCTCTCAATGAATGTGCTTGTGCCCAGTCTGTGCCTAGGGCTATTTGAAGAGGAAAAAAACCATAGAGACAAAACTGAGAACATTTTTATTTTATCGAGTTTCAAAGAGCTACTACAAACCATGTTGGGTTTAGAGTTCCAAATTCATATATCTATATAGGAGAGAACAGAGGGAAACCTAAAAATAAAAACTGCTCTTGTAAACGAACGCTTCAACCTAGAAGAGCAAAATTTGGTGAGCCAAGTGGGATTTGTGTAATTGTAATTACCACCAAGTATCATCAAGATTGGGTGAAAAAATATTTGCTGGTATTTCGGAAACCCGTAATTTTTTTTGAGCTTGGCAAACCCTTTCAATGAAAGTGCTTTTCCACAGTCGCTGCTTAGGGCTACTTGAAGAGGAAACGAATCATAGAGACAAAACTGAGAACTCCTTTATTTTGTCAAGTTTCAAAGAGCTAATACAAACCATGTTGGATTTAGAGTTCCAAATTCATCTATCTATATAGGAGAGAAGAGAGGGAAACCTAAAATATAAACTGCTACTGTAAACGAACGCTTCAACCTAGAAGAACAAAATTTGGTGAGCCAAGTGGGATTTGTGTACTTGTCGTTAAAACCTAGTATCATCAAGATTGGGTGAAAAAATATTTGCTGGTATTTCGGAAACTCGTTATTTCTTAGAAGCCTGGCAATCCCTCTCAATGAAAGTGCTTTTCCACAGTCTATGACTAGGGCTACTTGAAGAGGAAACAAAACATAGAATCAAAACTGAGAACTTCTTCATTTTGTCAAATTTCAAAGAGCTACTACAATCCATGTTGATTTTAGAGTTCCAAATTCATCAATCTATATAGGAGAGAACAGAGGGAAACCTAAAAATATAAACTGCTACTGTAAACGAACGCTTCAACCTAGAAGAACAAAATTTGGTGAGCCAAGTGGGATTTGTGTAATTGTAATTACCACCAAGTATCATCAAGATTGGGTGAAAAAATATTTGCTGGTAATTCGGAAACCCGTAATTTTTTTTGAGCTTGGCAAACCCTTTCAATGAAAGTGCTTTTTCCACAGTCTCTGCTTAGGGCTACTTGAAGAGGAAACAAATCATAGAGACAAAACTGAGAACTCCTTTATTTTGTCAAGTTTCAAAGAGCTACTACAAACCATGTTGGATTTAGAGTTCCAAATTCATCTATCTATATAGGAGAGAACAGAGGGAAACCTAAAATATAAACTGCTACTGTAAACGAACGCTTCAACCTAGAAGAACAAAATTTGGTGAGCCAAGTGGGATTTGTGTACTTGTCATTAAAACCTAGTATCATCAAGATTGGGTGAAAAAATATTTGCTGGTATTTCGGAAACTCATAATTTCTTGGAAGCTTGGCAACCCCTTTCAATGAAAGTGCTTTTCCACAGTCTATGACTAGGACTACTTGAAGAGGTAACAAAACATAGAGACAAAACTGAGAACTTCTTCATTTTGTCAAATTTCAAAGAGCTACTACAATCCATGTTGGATTTAGAGATCCAAATTTATTTATCTATATAAAAAAGTTCAGAGTGAAACCTAAAAATAAAAACTGCTACTGTAAACGAACGCTTCAACCTAGAAGAACAAAATTTGGTGAGCCAATTGGGAATTGTGTAGTTGTCATTACTACCAGGTATCATCAAGATTGGGTGAAAAAATATTTGCTGGTATTTCAGAAACTCGTAATTTCTTGGAAGCTTGGCAACCCCTTTCAATGAAAGTGCTTTTCCACAGTTTCTGCTTAGGGCTACTTGAAGAGGAAACAAATCATACAGACAAAACTGAGAACTAATTTATTTTGTCAAGTTTCAAAGAGCTACTACAAACCATGTTGGATTTAATGTTCCAAATTCATCTATCTATATGGGAGAGAACAGAGTGAAACCTAAAAATAAAAACTGCTACTGTAAACGAACGCTTCAACCTAGAAGAGCACAATTTGGTGAGCCAAGTGGCATTTGTGTACTGATCATTACCACCACGTATCATCAAGATTGGGTGAAAAAATATTTGCTGGTATTTCGGAAACTCGTTATTTGTTAGAAGCTTGGCAACCCCACTCAATGAATGTGCTTTTCCCCAGTCTGTGCCTAGGGCTATTTGAAGAGGAAACAAACAATAGAGACAAAAGTGAGAACTTTTCTATTTTGTCAAGTTTCAAAGAGCTACTACAAACCATGTTGGATTTAGAGTTCCAAATTCATCTATCTATATAGGAGAGAACAGAGGGAAACCTAAAAATATAAACTGCTACTGTAAACGAACGCTTCAACCTAGAAGAACAAAATTTGGTGAGCCAATTGGGATTTGTGTACTTGTCATTACAATCAAGTATCATCAAGATTGGGTGAAAAAATATTTGCTGGTATTTTGGAAACTCGTAATTTCTTGGAAGCTTGGCAACCCTTTCAATGAAAGTGCTTTTCCACAGTCTCTGCTTAGGGCTACTTGAAGAGGAAACAAATCATAGAGACAAAACTGAGAACTCCTTTATTTTGTCAAGTTTCAAAGAGCTACTACAAACCATGTTGGATTTAGAGTTCCAAATTCATCTATCTATATGGGAGAGAACAGAGTGAAACCTAAAAATAAAAACTGCTACTGTAACCGAACGCTTCAACCTAGAAGAGCACAATTTGGTGAGCCAAGTGGCATTTGTGTACTGATCATTACCACCACGTATCATCCAGATTGGGTGAAAAAATATTTGCTGGTATTTCGGAAACTAGTTATTCCTTAGAAGCTTGGCAACCCCTCTCAATGAATGTGCTTTTCCCAGTCTGTGCCTAGGGCCATTTGAAGAGGAAACAAACCATAGAGAAAAAACTGAGAACTTTTTTATTTTGTCAAGTTTAAAAGAGCTACTACAAACCATGTTGGATTTAGAGTTCCAAATTCATCTATCTATATAGGAGAGAACAGAGGGAAACCTAAAAATAAACACTGCTACTGTAAACGACCGCTTCAACCTAGAAGAGCAAAATTTGGTGAGCCATGTGGGATTTCTGTACTTGTCATTACCACCAAGTATCATCAAGATTGGGTGAAAAAAATATTTGCTGGTATTTCTCAAACCCGTAATTTATTGGGAGCTTGGGAGAGCCTTTCAATGAAAGTGCTATTTCACAGTCTCTGCTTAGGGCTACTTGAAGAGGAAACAAATCATAGAGACAAAACTGAGAACTCCATTATTTTGTCAAGTTTCAAAGAGCTACTACAAACCATGTTGGATTTAGAGTTCCAAATTCATCTATCTATATAGGAGAGAAAAGAGAGAAACCTAAAAATAAAAACTGCTACTGTAAATGAACGCTTCAACCTAGAAGAACAAAATTTGGTTAGCCAAGTGGGATATGTGTACATGTCATTACCACCAAGTATCATCAAGATTGGGTGAAAAAATATTTGCTCGTATTTCGGAAACTCGTAATTTCTTGTAAGCTTGGCAACCCCTTTCAATGTAAGTGCTTGTCCACAGTCTCTGCTTAGGGCTACTTGAAGATGAAACAAATCATAGAGACAAAGCTGAGAACTTTTTTATTTTGTCAAGTTTAAAAGAGCTACTACAAACCATGTTGGATTTAGAGTTCCAAATTCATCTATCTATATAGGAGAGAACAGAGGGAAACCTAAAAATAAACACTGCTACTGTAAACGACCGCTTCAACCTAGAAAAGCAAAATTTGGTGAGCCATGTGGGATTTGTGTACTTGTCATTACCACCAAGTATCATCAAGATTGGGTGAAAAAATATTTGCTGGTATTTCTCAAACCCGTAATTTATTGGGAGCTTGGGAGAGCCTTTCAATGAAAGTGCTTTTCCACAGTCTCTGCGTAGGGCTACTTGAAGAGGAAACAAATCATAGAGACAAAACTGAGAACTCCTTTATTTTGTCAAGTTTAAAAGAGCTACTACAAACGATGTTGCATTTAGAGTTCCAAATTCATCTATCTATATAGGAGAGAACAGAGGGAAACCTAAAAATATAAACTGATACTGTAAAACGAACGCTTCAACCTAGAAGAACACTATTTGGTGAGCCAAGTGGGATTTGTGTACTGATCATTACCAAAACGTATCATCAAGATTGCGTGAAAAAATATTTAATGGTGTTTCAGAAACTCGTTATTTCTTAGAAGCTTTTCAACCCCTCTCAATGAATGTGCTTTTCCACAGTCTGTACCAAGGCTATTTGAAGAGGAAACAAACCATAGAGACAAAACTGAGGACATTTTTATTTTTCAAGTTTCAAAGAGCTACTACAAACCATGTTGGATTTAGAGTTCCAAATTCATCTATCTATATGGGAGAGAACAGAGGGAAACCAAAAAATGAAAACTGCTACTGTAAACGAACGCTTCAACCTAGAAGAACACAATTTGGTGAGCCAAGTGGGATTTGTGTACTGATCATTACCAGCAAGTATTATCAAGATTGGGTGAAAAAATTTTTGCTGGTATTTCGAAAACTCGTTATTTTTTGGATGCTTGGCAAACCATCTCAATGAACGTGCTTTTCCACAGTCTGTGCCTAGGGCTACTTGAAAAGGAAACAAACCATTGAGACAATATTGAGAACTCTTTTATTTTGTCAAGTATTAAAGAGCTACTACAAACCATGTTGGATTTAGAGTTTCAAATTCATCTATCTATATAGAAGATAACAGAGTGAAACCTCAATATAAAAACTGCTACTGTAGACGAACGCTTCAACCTTGAAGAACAAAATAGGTGAGCCAAGGGGGATTGGTGTACCGACGATTACCCCAAGTACCATCAAGATTGGGTGAAAAAATATTTGCCGGTATTTCAGAAACTCGTTATTTCTTAGAAGCTTGGCAACCCCTCTCAATGAAATTGCTTTTCCACAGTCTCTGCTTAGGGCTACTTGAAGAGGAAACAAATCATAGAGACAAAACTGAGAACTACATTTTTTTGTCACGTTTCAAAGCGCTACTACACACCATGCTGGATTTAGAGTTCCAAATTCAGCTATCTATATAGGAGAGCACAGAGGGAAACCTACAAATATAAACTGCTAGTGTCAACGAACACTTCAACATAGAAGAACACAATTTGGTGAGCCAAGTGGGATTTGTGTACTGATCATTACCACCACGTATTATCAAGATTGGGTGAAAAAATATTTGCTGGTATTTCGGAAACTCGTAATTTCTTGCAAGCTTGGCTTTTCCGCAGTATCTGCTTAGGGCTATTTGAAGAGGAAACAAACCATAGAGACAAAACTGAGAACATTTTATTTTGTCAAGTTTCAAAGAGCTACAACAAACCATGTTGGATTTAGAGTTCCAAATTCATCTATCTGTATAGGAGAGAACAGAGGGAAACCTAAAAATAAAAACTGCTCTTGTAAACGAACGCTTCAACCTAAAAGAGCAAAATTTGGTGAGGAAGTGGGTTTGCGTACTTGTATTTACCACCAAGTATCATCAAGATTGGGTGAAAAAATATTTGCTGGTATTTCGGAAACCCGTAATTTTTTGGGACCTTGGCAAAGCCTTTCAATGAAAATGATTTCCACAGTCTCTGCTTAGGGCTACTTGAAGAGGAAACAAATCATAGAGACAAAACTGAGAACTCCTTTATTTTGTCAAGTTTCAAAGAGCTACTACAAACCATGTTGGATTTAGAGTTCCAAATTCATCTATCTATATAGGAAAGAACAGAGGGAAACCTAAAAATATAAACTGCTAGTGTAAACGAACGCTTCAACCTAGAAGAACAAAATTTGGTTAGCCAAGTGGGATTTGTGTACTTGTCATTACCACCAAGTATCTTCAAGATTGGGTGAAAAAATATTTGCTGGTATTTCGGAAACTCGTTATTTCTTAGAAGCCTGGCAATCCCTGTCAATGAAAATGCTTTTCCACAGTCTCTGCCTAGGGCTACTTGAAGAGGAAACAAAACATAGAGAAAAAACTGAGAACTTCTTCATTTTGTCAAGTTTCAAAGAGCTACTACAAACCATGTTGGATTTAGAGTTCCAAATTCATCTATCTATATAGAAGAGAACAGAGTGAAACCTAAATATAAAAACTGCTACTGTAGACGAACGCTTAAACCTAGAAGAACAAAATTTGTTGAGCCAAGTGCGATTTGTGGACTTATCATTACCTACAAGTATCATCAAGATTGGGTGAAAAAATAGTTGCTGGTGTTTCGGAAACTCGTTATTTCGTAGAAGCTTGGCAACCCCTCGCATTGAAAGTGCTTTTCCACAGTTTGTGAATATGGCTACTTGAAGAGGAAACAAATCATAGAGATAAAACTGAGAACTCCTTTATTTTCTCAAGTTACAAACAGGTACTACAAACCATGTTGGATTTAGACTTCCAAATCCATCTATCTATATAAGAGAGAACAGAGTGAAACCTAAATATAAAAACTGCTACTGTAGACGAATGCTTCAACCCAGAAGAACAAAATTTGGTGAGTCAAGTGGGATTTGTGTACGTGTCACTATCACCACGTATCATCAAGATTGGGTGAAAAAGTATTTGCTGGTATTTCGGAAACTCATAATTTCTTGGAAGCTTTGGAACTCCTTTCAATGAAAGTGCTTTTCAACAGTCTGTGCTTATCGCTACTTGAAGAGAAAACAAATCATAGAGACAAAACAGAGAACTCCTTTATTTTATCAATTTTCAAAGAGCTACTACAAACCATGTTGGATTTACTGTTCCAAATTCATCTATCTATATAGGAGAGAAGAGAGTGAAACCTAAATATAAAAACTGCTACTGTAGACGAACGCTTCAACCTAGAAGAACAAAATTTGGTGAGCCAAGTGGGATTTGTGTACTTGTCATTACCACCACGTATCATCAAGATTGGGTGAAAAAGTATTTGCTGGTATTTCGGAAACTCGTAATTTCTTGGAAGCTTGGCAACTCCTTTCAATGAAAGTGCTTTTCCACAGTCTCTGCTGAGGGCTACTTGAAGAGGAAACAAATCATAGAGACAAAACTGAGAACTACTTTTTTTTGTCAAGTTTCAAAGCGCTACTACAAACCATGCTGGATTTTGAGTTCCAAATTCAGCTATCTATATAGGAGAGAACAGATGGAAACCTAAAAATATAAACTGCTACTGTAAACGAACACTTCAACATAGATGAACACAATTTGGTGAGCCAAGTGGGATTTGTGTACTGATCATTACCACCACATATCATCCAGATTGGGTGAAAACATATTTGCTGGTATTTCGAAAACTCCTTATTTCTTAGAAGCTTGGCAACCCCTCTCAATGAAAATGCTTTTCCAAAATCTGTGCCTAGGGCTACTTGAAGAGGAAACAAACAATAGAGACAAAACTGAGATCTTCTTTATTTTGTCAAGTCTCAAAGAGCTACTACAAACCACGTTGGATTTAGAGTTAAAAATTCATCTATCTATATAGGAGAGAACAGAGTGAAACCTAAAAATAAAAACTGCTACTGTAAACGAACACTTCAACCTAGAAGAGCAAAATTGGGTGAGCAAAGGGGGATTTGTGTAACGATCATTACCACCAGGTATCATCAAGATTGGGTGAAAAAAATATTTGCTAGTATTTCTGAAAGTCGTTATTTTGTAGAAGCTTTCAACCCCTCAAAATGAAAGTGCTTTTCCACAGTCTGTGCCTAGTGCTACTTGAAGAAGAAACAATGCATAAAGACAAAACTGAGAACTCCTTTATTTTATCAAGTTTCAAAGAGCTACTACAAACCATGTTGGATTTAGGGTTCCAAATTCATCTATCTATATAAGAAAGAACAGAGTGAAACCTAAATATAAAAACTGCTACTGTAGACGAACGCTTAAACCTAGAAGAACAAAATTTGTTGAGCCAAGGTCGATTTGTGGACTTATCATTACCACCAAGTATAATCAAGATTGGGTGAAAAAATATATGCTGGTATTTTGGAAACTCTTTATTTCTTGTAAGCTTGGCAACCCCTTTCAATGAAAGTGCATTTCCTCAGTCTGTGCATAGGGCTACTTGAAGAGGAAACAAACCATAGAGACAAAACTGAGAACTCCTTTATGTTGTCAAGTTTCAAACAGCTACTACAAACCATGTTGGATTTTGAGTTCCAAATTCATCTATCTATATAGGAGAGAAAAGAGTGAAACCAAAATATAAAAACTGCTACTCTAGATGATCGCTTAAACGTAGAAGAACAAAATTTGGTGGGCCAAGTTGGATTTGTGTACTGATCATTACCACCAAGAATCATCAAGATTGGGTGAAAAAATATTTGCTGTTATTTTGGAAACTCGTTATTTCTTGTAAGCTTGGCAAGCCCTTTCAATGAAAGTGCATTTCCTCAGTCTGTGCATTGGGCTACTTGAAGAGGAAAAAAACCATAGAGACAAAACTGAGAACTCCTTTATTTTGTCAAGTTTCAAACAGCTACTACAAACCATGTTGGATTTAGAGTTCCAGATTCATCTATCTATATATGAGAGAACAGAGTGAAACCAAAATATAAAAACTGCTACTGTAGATGAACACTTAAACCTAGAAGAAGAAAATTTGGTGGGCCAAGTGGGATTCGTATACTGATCATTACCACCAAGCATCATCAAGATTGGGTGAAAAAATATTTGCTGGTATTTTGGAAACACGTTATTTCTTGGAATCTTGGCAACCCCTTTCAATGAAAGTGCATTTCCACACTCTGTGCCTAGGGCTACTTGAAGAGGAAACAAACCATAGAGACAAAACTGAGAACTACTTTATTTTGTCAAGTTTCAAAGAGCTACTACAAACCATGTTGGATTTAGAGTTCCAAATTCATCTATCTATATGGAAGAGAACAGAGTGAAACCTAAATATAAAAACTGCTACTGAAGACGAGCGCTTCAACCTAGAAGAACAAAATTTGGTGAGCTAAGTGGGATTGGTGTACTGATCATTACCACCAAGTATCATCAAGATTGGGTGAAAAAATATTTGCTTTATTTTGGAAACTCTTTATTTCTTAGAAGCTTGGCAACCCCTCTCAATTAAAGTGCTTTTCCACAGTCAGTGCCTAGGGCTACTTGAAGAGGTAACAATCCATAGAGAGAAAACTGAGAACTCCTTTATTTTGTCAAGTTTCAAAGAGCTACTTCAAACCATGTTGGATTAAGAGTTCCAAATTCATCTATCTATATAGGAGAGAACAAAGTGAAACCTAAAAATAAAAACTGCTACTGTAAACGAACGCTTCAACCTAGAAGAACACAGTTTGGTGAGCCAAGTGGGATTTGTGTACCGATCCTTACCACAAAGTATCATCAAGATGGGGTGAAAAAATATTTGGTGGTATTTCGGAAACTCGTTATTTCTCGGATGCTTGGCAACCCCTTTCAGTGAAAGTGTTTTTCCACAGTCTGTGCCTAGGGCTACTTGAAGAAGAAACAAACCATAGAGACAAAATTGAGAAATCTTTTATTTTGTCAAGTTTCAAAGAGCTACTACAAACCATGTTGGATTTAGAGTTCCAAATTCATCTATCTATATAGGAGAGAACAGAGTGAAACCTAAAAATAAAAACTGCTACTGTAAACGAACGCTTCAACCTAGAAGAACACAGTTTGGTGAGCCAAGTGGGATTTGTGTACTGATCATTACCACCACGTATCATCAAGATTGCGTGAAAAAATATTTGCTGGTATTTCGGAAACTCGTTATTTCTTAGAAGCTTGGCAACCCCTCTAAATGAAAGTGCTTTTCCACAGTCTGTGCCTAGTGCTACTTGAAGAAGAAACAATGCATAAAGACAAAACTGAGAACTCCTTTATTTTATCAAGTTTCAAAGAGCTACTACAAACCATGTTGGATTTAGAGTTCCAAATTCATCTATCTATATAGGAGAGAACAGAGTGAAACCTAAAAATGAAAACTGCTATTGTAAACGAACGCTTCAACCTAGAAGAACACTATTTGGTGAGCCAAGTGGGATTTGTGTACTGATCATTACCAAAACGTATCATCAAGATTGCGTGAAAAAATATTTAATGGTATTTCAGAAACTCGTTATTTCTTAGAAGCTTTTCAACCCCTCTCAATGAATGTGCTTTTCCCCAGTCTGTACCAAGGCTATTTGAAGAGGAAACAAACCATAGAGACAAAACTGAGGACATTTTTATTTTGTCAAGTTTCAAAGAGCTACTACAAACCATGTTGGATTTAGAGTTCCAAATTCATCTATCTATATGGGAGAGAACAGAGGGAAACCTAAAAATGAAAACTGCTACTGTAAACGAACGCTTCAACCTAGAAGAACACAATTTGGTGAGCCAAGTGGGATTTGTGTACTCATCATTACCAGCAAGTATTATCAAGATTGGGTGAAAAAATATTTGCTGGTATTTCGAAAACTCGTTATTTCTTGGATGCTTGGCAAACCATCTCAATGAACGTGCTTTTCCACAGTCTGTGCCTAGGGCTACTTGAAAAGAAAACAAACCATTGAGACAATATTGAGAACTCTTTTATTTGTCAAGTATTAAAGAGCTACTACAAACCATGTTGGATTTAGAGTTTCAAATTCATCTATCTATATAGAAGATAACAGAGTGAAACCTCAATATAAAAACTGCTACTGTAGACGAACGCTTCAACCTTGAAGAACAAAATAGGTGAGCCAAGGGGGATTGGTGTACCGACGATTACCCCCAAGTACCATCAAGATTGGGTGAAAAAATATTTGCCGGTATTTCAGAAACTCGTTATTTCTTAGAAGCTTGGCAACCCCTCTCAATGAAATTGCTTTTCCACAGTCTCTGCTTAGGGCTACTTGAAGTGGAAACAAATCATAGAGACAAAACTGAGAACTACATTTTTTTGTCAAGTTTCAAAGCGCTACTACACACCATGCTGGATTTAGAGTTCCAAATTCAGCTATCTATATAGGAGAGCACAGAGGGAAACCTACAAATATAAACTGCTAGTGTCAACGAACACTTCAACATAGAAGAACACAATTTGGTGAGCCAAGTGGGATTTGTGTACTGATCATTACCACCACGTATTATCAAGATTGGGTGAAAAAATATTTGCTGGTATTTCGGAAACTCGTAATTTCTTGCAAGCTTGGCTTTTCCGCAGTATCTGCTTAGGGCTATTTGAAGAGGAAACAAACCATAGAGACAAAACTGAGAACATTTTATTTTGTCAAGTTTCAAAGAGCTACAACAAACCATGTTGGATTTAGAGTTCCAAATTCATCTATCTGTATAGGAGAGAACAGAGGGAAACCTAAAAATAAAAACTGCTCTTGTAAACGAACGCTTCAACCTAAAAGAGCAAAATTTGGTGAGGAAGTGGGTTTGCGTACTTGTATTTACCACCAAGTATCATCAAGATTGGGTGAAAAAATATTTGCTGGTATTTCGGAAACCCGTAATTTTTTGGGACCTTGGCAAAGCCTTTCAATGAAAATGATTTCCACAGTCTCTGCTTAGGGCTACTTGAAGAGGAAACAAATCATAGAGACAAAACTGAGAACTCCTTTATTTTGTCAAGTTTCAAAGAGCTACTACAAACCATGTTGGATTTAGAGTTCCAAATTCATCTATCTATATAGGAAAGAACAGAGGGAAACCTAAAAATATAAACTGCTAGTGTAAACGAACGCTTCAACCTAGAAGAGCAAAATTTGGTGATCCAAGTGGGATTTGTGTACTTGTCATTACCACCAAGTATCTTCAAGATTGGGTGAAAAAATATTTGCTGGTATTTCGGAAACTCGTTATTTCTTAGAAGCCTGGCAATCCCTGTCAATGAAAATGCTTTTCCACAGTCTCTGCCTAGGGCTACTTGAAGAGGAAACAAAACATAGAGAAAAAACTGAGAACTTCTTCATTTTGTCAAGTTTCAAAGAGCTACTACAAACCATGTTGGATTTAGAGTTCCAAATTCATCTATCTATATAGAAGAGAACAGAGTGAAACCTAAATATAAAAACTGCTACTGTAGACGAACGCTTAAACCTAGAAGAACAAAATTTGTTGAGCCAAGTGCGATTTGTGGACTTATCATTACCGACAAGTATCATCAAGATTGGGTGAAAAAATATTTGCTGGTGTTTCGGAAACTCGTTATTTCGTAGAAGCTTGGCAACCCCTCGCATTGAAAGTGCTTTTCCACAGTTTGTGAATATGGCTACTTGAAGAGGAAACAAATCATAGAGATAAAACTGAGAACTCGTTTATTTTCTCAAGTTACAAACAGGTACTACAAACCATGTTGGATTTAGACTTCCAAATTCATCTATCTATATAAGAGAGAACAGAGTGAAACCTAAATATAAAAACTGCTACTGTAGACGAATGCTTCAACCCAGAAGAACAAAATTTGGTGAGTCAAGTGGGATTTGTGTACGTGTCACTATCACCACGTATCATCAAGATTGGGTGAAAAAGTATTTGCTGGTATTTCGGAAACTCATAATTTCTTGGAAGCTTTGGAACTCCTTTCAATGAAAGTGCTTTTCAACAGTCTGTGCTTATCGCTACTTGAAGAGAAAACAAATCATAGAGACAAAACAGAGAACTCCTTTATTTTATCAATTTTCAAAGAGCTACTACAAACCATGTTGGATTTACTGTTCCAAATTCATCTATCTATATAGGAGAGAAGAGAGTGAAACCTAAATATAAAAACTGCTACTGTAGACGAACGCTTCAACCTAGAAGAACAAAATTTGGTGAGCCAAGTGGGATTTGTGTACTTGTCATTACCACCACGTATCATCAAGATTGGGTGAAAAAGTATTTGCTGGTATTTCGGAAACTCGTAATTTCTTGGAAGCTTGGCAACTCCTTTCAATGAAAGTGCTTTTCCACAGTCTCTGCTGAGGGCTACTTGAAGAGGAAACAAATCATAGAGACAAAACTGAGAACTACTTTTTTTTGTCAAGTTTCAAAGCGCTACTACAAACCATGCTGGATTTTGAGTTCCAAATTCAGCTATCTATATAGGAGAGAACAGATGGAAACCTAAAAATATAAACTGCTACTGTAAACGAACACTTCAACATAGATGAACACAATTTGGTGAGCCAAGTGGGATTTGTGTACTGATCATTACCACCACGTATCATCCAGATTGGGTGAAAACATATTTGCTGGTATTTCGAAAACTCCTTATTTCTTAGAAGCTTGGCAACCCCTCTCAATGAAAATGCTTTTCCAAAATCTGTGCCTAGGGCTACTTGAAGAGGAAACAAACAATAGAGACAAAACTGAGATCTTCTTTATTTTGTCAAGTCTCAAAGAGCTACTACAAACCACGTTGGATTTAGAGTTAAAAATTCATCTATCTATATAGGAGAGAACAGAGTGAAACCTAAAAATAAAAACTGCTACTGTAAACGAACACTTCAACCTAGAAGAGCAAAATTGGGTGAGCAAAGGGGGATTTGTGTAACGATCATTACCACCAGGTATCATCAAGATTGGGTGAAAAAATATTTGCTAGTATTTCTGAAAGTCGTTATTTTGTAGAAGCTTTCAACCCCTCAAAATGAAAGTGCATTTCCACTGTCTGTGCCTAGGGCTACTTGAAGAGGAAACAAACCATAGAGACGATACTGAGAACTCCTGTATATTGTCAAGTTTCAAAGAGCTACTACAAACCATGTTGGATTTAGGGTTCCAAATTCATCTATCTATATAAGAAAGAACAGAGTGAAACCTAAATATAAAAACTGCTACTGTAGACGAACGCTTAAACCTAGAAGA
Organism: Callospermophilus lateralis; assembly: GCF_048772815.1. Classification (NCBI taxonomy): domain Eukaryota; kingdom Metazoa; phylum Chordata; class Mammalia; order Rodentia; family Sciuridae; genus Callospermophilus; species Callospermophilus lateralis. The sequence goes on along the minus strand of NW_027515268.1, from coordinate 44,867 downwards.
ACAAAATTTGTTGAGCCAAGGTCGATTTGTGGACTTATCATTAAAACCAAGTATAATCAAGATTGGGTGAAAAAATATATGCTGGTATTTTGGAAACTCTTTATTTCTTGTAAGCTTGGCAACCCCTTTCAATGAAAGTGCATTTCCTCAGTCTGTGCATAGGGCTACTTGAAGAGGAAACAAACCATAGAGACAAAACTGAGAACTCCTTTATGTTGTCAAGTTTCAAACAGCTACTACAAACCATGTTGGATTTTGAGTTCCAAATTCATCTATCTATATAGGAGAGAAAAGAGTGAAACCAAAATATAAAACTGCTACTCTAGATGATCGCTTAAACGTAGAAGAACAAAATTTGGTGGGCCAAGTGGGATTTGTGTACTGATCATTACCACCAAGAATCATCAAGATTGGGTGAAAAAATATTTGCTGTTATTTTGGAAACTCGTTATTTCTTGTAAGCTTGGCAAGCCCTTTCAATGAAAGTGCATTTCCTCAGTCTGTGCATTGGGCTACTTGAAGAGGAAAAAAACCATAGAGACAAAACTGAGAACTCCTTTATTTTGTCAAGTTTCAAACAGCTACTACAAACCATGTTGGATTTAGAGTTCCAGATTCATCTATCTATATATGAGAGAACAGAGTGAAACCAAAATATAAAAACTGCTACTGTAGATGAACACTTAAACCTAGAAGAAGAAAATTTGGTGGGCCAAGTGGGATTCGTATACTGATCATTACCACCAAGCATCATCAAGATTGGGTGAAAAAATATTTGCTGGTATTTTGGAAACACGTTATTTCTTGGAATCTTGGCAACCCCTTTCAATGAAAGTGCATTTCCACACTCTGTGCCTAGGGCTACTTGAAGAGGAAACAAACCATAGAGACAAAACTGAGAACTACTTTATTTTGTCAAGTTTCAAAGAGCTACTACAAACCATGTTGGATTTAGAGTTCCAAATTCATCTATCTATATGGAAGAGAACAGAGTGAAACCTAAATATAAAAACTGCTACTGAAGACGAGCGCTTCAACCTAGAAGAACAAAATTTGGTGAGCTAAGTGGGATTGGTGTACTGATCATTACCACCAAGTATCATCAAGATTGGGTGAAAAAATATTTGCTTTATTTTGGAAACTCTTTATTTCTTAGAAGCTTGGCAACCCCTCTCAATTAAAGTGCTTTTCCACAGTCAGTGCCTAGGGCTACTTGAAGAGGTAACAATCCATAGAGAGAAAACTGAGAACTCCTTTATTTTGTCAAGTTTCAAAGAGCTACTTCAAACCATGTTGGATTAAGAGTTCCAAATTCATCTATCTATATAGGAGAGAACAAAGTGAAACCTAAAAATAAAAACTGCTACTCTAAACGAACGCTTCAACCTAGAAGAACAAAATTTGGTGAGCCAAGTGGGATTTGTGTACCGATCCTTACCACAAAGTATCATCAAGTATGGGTGTAAAAATATTTGCTGGTATTTCGGAAACCCATAATTTCTTGGGAGCTTGGCAAACCCTTTCAATGAAAGTGCTTTTCCACAGTCTCTGCTTAGGGCTACTTGAAGAGGAAACAAATCATAGAGACAAAACTGAGAACTCCTTTATTTTTTCAAGTTTCAAAGAGGTACTACAAACCATGTTGGATTTAGAGTTCCAAATTCATCTATGTATATTGGAGGGAAAAGAGGGAAACCTAAAAATATAAACTGCTATTGTAAACGAAGGCTTCAAACTAGAAAAACAAAATTTGTTGAGTCAAGTGGAATTTATGTACCCATTATTACCACCAAGTATCATCAAGTTTGGGTGAAAAAATATTTGCTGGTATTTCGGAAACTTGTTATTTCTTAGAAGCTTGGCCACCTCTCAAAATGAAAGTGCTTTTCCACAGTCTGTGCCTAGGGCTACTTGAAGAGGAAACAAACCATAGAGACAAAACTGAGAACTCCTTTCTTTTGTCCAGTTTCAAAGAGCTACTACAAACCATGTTGGATTTAGAGTTCCAAATTCATCCATCTATATAGGAGAGAACAAAGTGAAACCTAAAAACAAAAATGCTACTGTAAACGAACACTTCATCCTAGAAGAACAAAATTTGGTGAGCGAAGCGGGATTTGTGTACTTGTCATTACCACCACGTATCGTCAAGATTGGGTGAAAAAGTATTTGCTGGTATTTCGTAAACTCGTAATTTCTTGGAAGCTTGGCAACTCCTTTCAATGAAAGTGCTTTTCCACAGTCTCTTTTTTGGGCTACTTGAAGAGGAAACAAATCATAGAGACAAAACGGAGAACTACTTTTTTTGTCAAGTTTCAAAGAGCTACTAAAAACCATGTTGGAATTAAAGTTCCATATTCATCTATCTATATAGAAGAGAACAGAGTGAAACCTAAATATAAAAACTGCTACTGTAGACGAATGCTTAAACCTAGAAAAACAAAATTTGGTGAGCCAAGTGGGATTGGTGTACTGATCATTACCACCAAGTATCATCAAGATTGCGTGAAAAAAATGTTTGCTGGTATTTCAGAAACTCGTTGTTTCTTAGAACCTTGGCAACCCCTCTCAATGAATGTGCTTGTGCCCAGTCTGTGCCTAGGGCTATTTGAAGAGGAAAAAAACCATAGAGACAAAACTGAGAACATTTTTATTTTATCGAGTTTCAAAGAGCTACTACAAACCATGTTGGGTTTAGAGTTCCAAATTCATATATCTATATAGGAGAGAACAGAGGGAAACCTAAAAATAAAAACTGCTCTTGTAAACGAACGCTTCAACCTAGAAGAGCAAAATTTGGTGAGCCAAGTGGGATTTGTGTAATTGTAATTACCACCAAGTATCATCAAGATTGGGTGAAAAAATATTTGCTGGTATTTTGGAAACCTGTAATTTTTTTTGAGCTTGGCAAACCCTTTCAATGAAAGTGCTTTTCCACAGTCGCTGCTTAGGGCTACTTGAAGAGGAAACGAATCATAGAGACAAAACTGAGAACTCCTTTATTTTGTCAAGTTTCAAAGAGCTAATACAAACCATGTTGGATTTAGAGTTCCAAATTCATCTATCTATATAGGAGAGAAGAGAGGGAAACCTAAAATATAAACTGCTACTGTAAACGAACGCTTCAACCTAGAAGAACAAAATTTGGTGAGCCAAGTGGGATTTGTGTACTTGTCATTAAAACCTAGTATCATCAAGATTGGGTGAAAAAATATTTGCTGGTATTTCGGAAACTCGTTATTTCTTAGAAGCCTGGCAATCCCTCTCAATGAAAGTGCTTTTCCACAGTCTATGACTAGGGCTACTTGAAGAGGAAACAAAACATAGAGACAAAACTGAGAACTTCTTCATTTTGTCAAATTTCAAAGAGCTACTACAATCCATGTTGATTTTAGAGTTCCAAATTCATCTATCTATATAGGAGAGAAGAGAGGGAAACCTAAAATATAAACTGCTACTGTAAACGAACGCTTCAACCTAGAAGAACAAAATTTGGTGAGCCAAGTGGGATTTGTGTACTTGTCATTAACACCAAGTATCATCAAGATTGCGTGAAAAAAATGTTTGCTGATATTTCAGAAACTCGTTGTTTCTTAGAACCTTGGCAACCCCTCTCAATGAATGTGCTTGTGCCCAGTCTGTGCCTAGGGCTATTTGAAGAGAAAAAAAAACCATAGAAACAAAACTGAGAACATTTTTATTTTATCGAGTTTCAAAGAGCTACTACAAACCATGTTGGGTTTAGAGTTCCAAATTCATATATCTATATAGGAGAGAACAGAGGGAAACCTAAAAATAAAAACTGCTCTTGTAAACGAACGCTTCAACCTAGAAGAGCAAAATTTGGTGAGCCAAGTGGGATTTGTGTAATTGTAATTACCACCAAGTATCATCACGATTGGGTGAAAAAATATTTGCTGGTATTTCGGAAACCCGTAATTTTTTTTGAGCTTGGCAAACCCTTTCAATGAAAGTGCTTTTCCACAGTCTCTCCTTAGGGCTACTTGAAGAGGAAACAAATCATAGAGACAAAACTGAGAACTCCTTTATTTTGTCAAGTTTCAAAGAGCTACTACAAACCATGTTGGATTTAGAGTTCCAAAATCATCTATCTATATAGGAGAGAACAGAGGGAAACCTAAAATATAAACTGCTACTGTAAACGAACGCTTCAACCTAGAAGAACAAAATTTGGTGAGCCAAGTGGGATTTGTGTACTTGTCATTAAAACCTAGTATCATCAAGATTGGGTGAAAAAATATTTGCTGGTATTTCGGAAACTCGTTATTTCTTAGAAGCCTGGCAACCCCTCTCAATGAAAGTGCTTTTCCACAGTCTATGACTAGGACTACTTGAAGAGGTAAAAAAACATAGAGACAAAACTGAGAACTTCTTCATTTTGTCAAATTTCAAAGAGCTACTACAATCCATGTTGGATTTAGAGTTCCAAATTCATTTATCTATATAAAAAAGTTCAGAGTGAAACCTAAAAATAAAAACTGCTACTGTAAACGAACGCTTCAACCTAGAAGAACAAAATTTGGTGAGCCAATTGGGAATTGTGTAGTTGTCATTACTACCAGGTATCATCAAGATTGGTTGAAAAAATATTTGCTGGTATTTCGGAAACTCGTAATTTCTTGGAAGCTTGGCAACCCCTTTCAATGAAAGTGCTTTTCCACAGTTTCTGCTTAGGGCTACTTGAAGAGGAAACAAATCATACAGACAAAACTGAGAACTAATTTATTTTGTCAAGTTTCAAAGAGCTACTACAAACCATGTTGGATTTAATGTTCCAAATTCATCTATCTATATGGGAGAGAACAGAGTGAAACCTAAAAATAAAAACTGCTACTGTAAACGAACGCTTCAACCTAGAAGAGCACAATTTGGTGAGCCAAGTGGCATTTGTGTACTGATCATTACCACCACGTATCATCCAGATTGTGTGAAAAAATATTTGCTGGTTTTCGGAAACTCGTTATTTCTTAGAAGCTTGGCAACCCCTCTCAATGAATGTGCTTTTCCCCAGTCTGTGCCTAGGGGCATTTGAAGAGGAAACAAACCATAGAGAAAAAACTGAGAACTTTTTTATTTTGTCAAGTTTAAAAGAGCTACTACAAACCATGTTGGATTTAGAGTTCCAAATTCATCTATCTATATAGGAGAGAACAGAGTGAAAAGTAAAAACAAAAACTGCTACTGTAAACGAACGCTTCAACCTAGAATAACAAATTTGGTGAGCCAAGTATGATTTGTGTACTTGTCATTACCACCAAGTATTATCATATTGGGGGAAAAAATATTTTCTGGTATTTGGGAAACCCGTAATTTCTTGGAAGCTTGGCAACCCCTTTCAATGGAAGTGCTTTTCAACAGTCTCTGCCTGGGCTACTTGAAGAGAAAACAAATCATAGAGACAAAACTGAGAACTCCTTTATTTTTTAAAGTTTCAAAGAGCTACTACAAACCATGTTGGATTTAGAGTTCCAAATTCATCTAACTATATGGGAGAGAACAGAGTGAAACCTAAAAATAAAAACTGCTACTGTAAACGAACGCTTCAACCTAGAAGAGCACAATTTGGTGAGCCAAGTGACATTTGTGTACTGATCATTACCACCACGTATCATCCAGATTCGAAGAAAAAATATTTGCTGGTATTACGGAAACTCGTTATTTCTTAGAAGCTTGGCAACCCCTCTCAATGAATGTGCTTTTCCCCAGTCTGTGCCTAGGGCCATTTGAAGAGGAAACAAACCATAGAGAAAAAACTGAGAACTTTTTTATTTTGTCAAGTTTAAAACAGCTACTACAAACTATGTTGGATTTAGAGTGCCAAATTCATCTATCTATATAGGAGAGAACAGAGGGAAACCTAAAAATACAAACTGCTACTGTAAACGACCGCTTCAACCTAGAAGAGCAAAACTTGGTGAGCCATGTGGGATTTGTGTACTTGTCATTACCACCAAGTATCATGAAGATTGGGTGAAAAAATATTTGCTGGTATTTCGAAAACCCCTAATTTCTTGGGATCTTGTCAAATCCTTTCAATGAAAGTGCTTTCCACAGTCTCTGCTTAGGGCTACTTGAAGATTAAACAAATCATAGAGACAAAGGTGAGAACTCCTTTATTTTGTCAAGTTTCAAAGAGCTACTACAAACCATGTTGGATTTAGAGTTCCAAATTCATCTATCTATATAGGAGAGAACAGAGTGAAACCTAAAAATAAAAACTGCTACTGTAAACGAACGCTTCAACCTAGAAGAACAAAATTTGGTGAGCCAAGTGGGATTTGTGTACTTGTCATTAACACCACGTATCATCAAGTTTGGGTGAAAAAATATTTGCTGATATTTCGGAAACTCGTTATTTCTTAGAAGCCTGGCAACCCCTCTCAATGAAAGTGCTTTTGCACTGTCTGTGCCTAGGGCTACTTGAAGAGGAAACAAAACATAGGACAAAACTGAGAACTCCTTCATTTTCTCAAGTTTCAAAGAGCTACTACAAACCATGTTGGATTTAGTGCTCCAAATTCATCTATCTATATAAAGAGAACAGAGTGAAACCTAAAAATTAAAAACTGCTACTATAAACGAACACTTCAACCTAGAAGAACAAAATTTGGTGAGCCAAGTGGTATTTGTGTACTGATCATTACCACCACGTATCATCAGGATTGGGTGAAAAAATATTTGTTGGTATTTCATAAACTCGTTATTTCTTAGAAGTTTCGCAACCCCTCTCAATGAATGTACTTTTCCCCAGTTGTGCCTAGGTCTATTTGAAGAGGAAACAAACCATAGAGACAAAACTAAGAACATTTTATTTTGTCCAGTTTCAAAGAGCTACTACAAACCATGTTGGATTTAGAGTTCCAAATTCATCTATCTATATGGGAGAGAACAGAGGGAAACCTAAAAATGAAAACTGCTCTTGTAAACGAACGCTTCAAAGTAGAAGAGCAAAATTTGGTGAGCCAAGTGGGATTTGTGTACTTGTAATTACCACTAAGTATTATCAAGATTGGGTGAAAAAATATTTCCTGGTATTTTGGAAACCCGTAATTTTTTGTTAGCTTGGGAAACCCTTTCAATGAAAGTTCTTTTCCACAGCCTCTGCTTAGGGCTACTTGAAGAGGAAACAAATTATAGAGATAAAACTGAGAACTCCTTTATTTTGTCAAGTTTCAAAGAGCTACTACAAACCATGTTGGATTTAGAGTTCCAAATTCATCTATCTATATAGGAGAGAACAGAGGGACACCTAAAAATATAAACTGCAACTGTAAACGAGCGCTTCAACTTAGAAGAACCAAACTTGGTGAGTCAAGTGGGATTTGTGTACTGATCATTACCACCAGTATCATCAAGATTGGGTAAAAAAATATTTGCTGGTATTTTGGAAACTCTTTATTTCTTAGAAGCTTGGCAACAACTCTCAATGAAAGTGCTTTTCCACATTCTGTGCCTACGTCTACTTGAAGAGGAAACAAACCAGAGTGACAAAACTGAGAACTCCTTTATTTTGTCAAGTTTCAAAGAGCTACTACAAACCATGTTTGATTTAGAGTTCCAAATTCTTCTATCTATATATGAGAGAATAGAGGGAAACCTAAAATAAAAACTGCTACTGTAGACGAACCCTTCAAAATAGAAGAACAAAATTTGGTGAGCCAAGTGGGATTTGTGTACCCATCATTACCACCAAGTATCATCAAGATTGGGTGAAAAAATATTTGCTGGTATTTCGGGAACTCGTTATTTCTTGGAAGGTGGCAACCCCTTTCAATGAAAGTGCTTTTCCACAGTCTGTGCCTAGGGCTACTTGAAGAGGAAACAAACGATAAAGACAATACTGAGAACTATTTTATTTTGTCAAGTTTAAAAGAGCTACTACAAACCATGTTGGATTTAGAGTTCCAAATTCATCTATCTATATAGAAGAGAACAGAGTGAAACCTAAATATAAAAACTGCTACTGTAGATGAACGCTTCAACCTAGAATAACAAAATTTGGTGAGCCAAGTGGGATTTCTGTACCGATCATTACCACCAAGTATCATCAAGATTGGGTGAAAAAACATTTGCTGGTGTTTTGGAAACTCGTTATTTCTTAGAAGTTTGGCAAACCCTCTCAATGCAAGTGCTTTTCCCCAGTCTGTGCCAAGGGCTACTTGAAGAGGAAACAAACCATAGAGACAAAACTGAGAACTACTTTATGTTGGCAAGTTTCAAAGATCTACTACAAACCATGTTGGATTTAGAATTTTAAATTCATCTATCTATATAGGAGAGAACAAAGGGATACCTAAAAATAAAACTGCTACTGTAAACGAACGCTTCTAGCTAGAAGAACAAAATTTTTGAGCCATGTGGGATTTGTGTACTTGTCATTACGACCAGGTATCATCAAGATTGGGTGAAAAAATATTTGCTGGTATTTCAGAAACTTGTAATTTCTTGGAAGCTTGGCAAACCATTTCAATGAAAGTGCTTTTCCACAGTCTCTGTTTAGGGCTACTTGAAGAGAAAACAAATCATAGAGAGAAAACTGAGAACTCCTTTATTTTGTCAAGTTTCAAAGAGCTTCTACAAACCATGTTGGATTTAGAGTTCCAAATTCATCTATGTATATAGGAGAGAACAGAGGGAAACCTAAAAATATAAACTGCTACTGTAAACGAACGCTTCAAACTAGAAGAACAAAATTTGGTGAGTCAAGTGGGATTTGTGTACCCATCATTACCACCTAGTATCATCAAGATTGGGTGAAAAAATATTTGCTGGTATTTCGGAAACTCGTTATTTTTTGGATGCTTGCAACCCCTTTCAATGAAAGTGCTTTTCCACTGTCTGTGCCTAGGGCTACTTTTAGCGGAAACAAACCATAGAGACAATACTGAGAACTCCTTTATTTTGTCAAGTTTCAAAGAGCTAGTACGAACCATGTTGGATTTAGAGTTCCAAATTCATCTATCAATATAAGAGAGAACAGAGTAAAACCTAAATATAAAAACTACTACTGTAGACGAACGCTTAAACCTAGAAGAACACAACTTGGTGAGCCAAGTGGGATTTCTGTACTGATCATTACCACCAAGTATCATCAAGATTGGGTGAAAAAGTATTTGCTGGTAATTCGTAAACTCGTAATTTCTTGGAAGCTTTGCAACTCCTTTCAATGAAAGTGCTTTTCAGCAGTCTCTCCTTAGGGCTACATGAAGAGGAAACAAATCATAGAGACAAAACTGAGAACTACTTTTTTTGTCAAGTTTCAAAGAGCTACTACAAACCTAGTTGGATTTAGAGTTCCAAATTCAGCTATCTATATCGGAGAGCACAGAGGAAACCTAAAAATATAAACTGCTACTCAAAACGAACGCTTCAACCTAGAAGAACAAAATTAGGTGAGCCAAGTGGGATTTGTGTACTTGTCATTACCAGCAAGTATCATCAAGATTGGGTGAAAAAATATTTGCTGGTATTTCGGAAACTCGTTATTTCTTGGAAGCTTGGCAACCCCTTTCAATGAAAGTGCTTTTCCAAAGTCTGTGCCTAGGGCTACTTGAAGAGGAAACAAACCATAAAGACAATACTGGGAAGTCCTTTATTTTGTCAATTTTCAAAGAGCTACTACACACCATGTTTTATTTAGAGTTCCAAATTCATCTATCTATATAGAAGAGAAAAGAGTGAAACCTCAATATAAAATCTGCTACTGTAGACGAACGCTTCCAACTAGAAAACCAAAATTTGGTGAGCCAAGTGGGATTGGTGTACTGATCATTACCACCAAGTATCACCAAGATTGGGTGAAAAAATATTTGCTGGTATTTCGGAAACTCATTATTTCTTAGAAGCTTGGCAACCCCTCTCAAAGAAAGTGTTTTCCACATTCTGTGCCTACGTCTACTTGAAGAGGAAACAAACCAGAGAGAAAAAACTGAGAACTGCTTTATTTTGTCAAGTTTCAAAGAGCTACTACAAACCATGTTTGATTTAGAGTTCCAAATTCATCTATCTATATAGAAGAGAACAGAGTGGAACCTAAATATAAAAACTGCTAGTGTAGACTAACGCTTCAACTTAGAAGAACAAAATTTGGTGAGCCAAGTGGGATTTGTGTACCCATCATTACCACCAAGTATCATCAAGATTGGGTGAAAAAATATTTGCTGTTATTTCGGGAACTCGTTATTTCTTGGAAGGTGGCAACCCCTTTCAATGAAAGTGCTTTTCCACAGTCTGTGCCTAGAGCTACTTGAAGAGGAAACAAACCATAGAGACAAAACTGAGAACTCCTTTCTTTTGTCAAGTTTCAAAGAGCTACTACAAACCATGTTGGATTTAGTGTTCCAAATTTATCTATCTATGTAGGAGAGAACAAAGTGGAACCTAAAAATAAAAACTGCTACTGTAAACGAACACTTCAACCTAGAAGAACAAAATTTGGTGAGCCAAGCGGGATTTGTGTACTTGTCATTACCACCACGTATCGTCAAGATTGGGTTAAAAAGTATTTGCTGGTTTCGTAAACTCGTAATTTCTTGGAAGCTTGGCAACTCCTTTCAATGAAAGTGCTTTTCCACAGTCTTTCTTTTGAGCTACTTGAAGAGGAAACAAACCATAGAGACAAAACTGAGAACTCCTTTATGTTGTCAAGTTTCAAAGAGATACAACAAACCATGTTGGATTTAGAGTTCCAAATTCATCTATCTATATAGGAAAGAACAGAGGGAAACCTAAGAATATAAACTGCTACTGTAAACGAACGCTTCAACCTAGAAGAACAAAATTTGGTGAGTCAAGTCGGATTTGTGTACCGATCATTACCACAAAGTATCATCCAGATTGGGTGAAAAAATATTTGCTGGTAATTAGGAAACGCATTATTTCTTGGAAGCTTGGCAACCCCTTTCAATGAAAGTGCTTTTCCACAGTCTGTGCCTAGGGCTACTTGAAGAGGAAACAAACAATAGAGACAATACTGAGAACTCCTTTATTTTGTCAAGTTTCAAAGAGCTACTACAAACCATGTTGGATTTAGAGTTCCAAATTCATCTATCTATACAGAAGAGAACAGAGTGAAACCTAAATATAAAAAATTCTACTGTAGACGAACGCTTAAACCTAAAAGAACAAAATTTGGTGAGCCAAGTGAGATTTGTGGACTTATCATTACTACCAAGTATCATCAAGATTGGGTGAAAAAATATTTGCTGGTATTTCGGAAACTCGTTATTTCGTAGAAGCTTGGCAACCCCTCTCAATGAAAGTGCTTTTCCACAGTCTATGCCTAGGGCTACGTGAAGAGGAAACAAACCATATAGACAAAACTGAGAACTCCTTTATTTTGTCAAGTTTCAAAGAGCTACTACAAACCATGTTGGATTTAGACTTCCAAATTCATCTATCTATATAGGAGAGAACAGAGTGAAACCTAAAAATAAAAACTGCTACTGTAAACGAAGGCTTCAACCTAGAAGAACAAACTTTGGTGAGCCAAGTGGGATTTGTGTACTTGTCATTACCACCAAGTATCATCAAGATTGGGTGAAAAAATATATGCTGGTATTTCGGAAACTCGTAATTTCTTGGAAGCTTTGCAACCCCTTTCAATGAAAGTGCTTTTCCACATTCTCTTCTTAGGGCTACTTGAAGAGGAAACAAATCATAGAGACAAATCTGAGAACTCCATTATTTTTTCAAGTTTCAAAGATCTACTACAAACCATGTTGGATTTAGAGTTACAAATTAATCTATCTATATAAGAGAGAACAGAGAGAAACCTAAATATAAAAACTGCTACTGTAGAGGAACGCTTCAACCTAGAAGAACAAAATTTGGTGGGCCAAGTAGGTTTGTGTACTGATCACTAGCCCCAAGTATCACCAAGATTCGGTGAAAAAATATTTGCTGGTTTTTTGGAAACTCGTTATTTCTTAGAAACTTGGCAATCTCTCAATGAAAATGCTTTTCCACAATCTGTGCCTTGGGCTACTTGAAGAGGAAAAAAACCATAGAGACAAAACTGAGAACTCCTTTATTTTGTCTAGTTTCAAAGAGCTACTACAAACCATGTTGGATTTAGAGTTCCAAATTCATCTATCTATATAAGAGATTGCAGAGTGAAACCTAAATTTAAAGATTGCTAGTGTAGACGAACGCTTATACATAGAAGAAAAAAATTTGGTGAGCCAAGTGGGATTTGTGGACTGATCATTACCACCAAGTATCATCAAGATTGGGTGAGAAAATATTTGCTTGTATTTTGGAAACTCGTTATTTCTTAGAAGCTTGGCAACCCCTCTCAATGAAAGTGCTTTTCACAGTCTGTGCCTAGGGCTCCTTGAATAGGAAACAAACCATAGAGATAAAACTGAGAACTCCTTTATTTTGTCAAGTTTCAAAGAGCTACTACAAACCATGTTGGATTTAGAGTTCCAAATTCATCTATCTATATAGGAGAGAACAGAGGGCAACCTTAATATAAAAACTGCTACTGTAGACGAACTCTTAAACCTAGAAAAACAAAATTTGGTGGCCAAGTGGGATTTGTGTACTGATCATTACCACCAAGTATCATCAAGATTGGGTGAAAAAATATTTGCTGGTATTTTGGAATCTCGTTATTTCTTAGAAGCTTGGCCACCCCTCTCAATGAAAATTCTTTTTCACATTCTGTACTTAGGGCTACTTGAAGAGGAAACAAACCATAGAGACAAAACTGAGATCTCCTTTATTTTGTCAAGTTTCAAGGAACTACTACAAACCATGTTGGATTTAGAGTTCCAAATTCAATTATCTATATAAGAGAGAACAGAGTGAAACCTAAATATAAAAACTGCTACTGTAGACGAACGCTTAAACCTAGAAGAACAAAATTTGGTGAGCCAAATGGGATTTGTGGACTGATCATTACCACCAAGTATCATGCAGATTGGGTGAAAAAATATTTGCTGGTATTTCGGAAACTCGCTTTTTTAGAAGCTTGGCAACCCCTGTCAATGAAAGTGCTTTTCCAAGTCTGTGCCTAGGACAACTTGAAGAGGAAACAAACCATAGAGACAAAACTGAGAACTAATTTATTTTGTCAAGTTTCAAAGAGCTACTACAAACCATGTTGGATTTAGAGTTCCAAATTTTTCGATCTATATAAGAGAGAACAGAATGAAACCTAAAAATAAAAACTGCTACTGTAAACGAACGCTTCATCCTAGAAGAACAAAATTTGGTGAGCCAAGTGGGATTTCTGTACTTGTCATTACCACCACGTATCATCAAGATTGCGTGAAAAAGTATTTGTTGGTATTTCGGAAACTCGTAATTTCTTGGAAGCTTCGCAACTCCTTTCAATGAAAGTGCTTTTCCACAGTGTCTTCTAGGGCTACTTGAAGAGGAAACAAATTATAGAGACAAAACTGAGAACTCCTTTTTTGTAAAGTTTCAAAGAGCTAGTACAAACCATGTTGGATTTAGAGTTCCATATTCAGCTATCTATATAGGAGAGAACAGAGGGAAACCTAAAAATATAAACTGCTACTTAAACGAACGCTTCAAACTAGAAGAACAAAATTTGGTGAGTCAAGTGGGATTTGTGTCCAGATCATTACCACCAAGTATCATCAAGATTGGGTGAGAAAATATTTGCTGGTATTTTGGAATTATTTCTTAGAAGCTTGGCAACCCCTCTCAATGAAAGTGCCTTTTCACAGTCTGTGCCTAGGCTCCTTGAATAGGAAACAAACCATAGAGATAAAACTGAGAACTCCTTTATTTTGTCAAGTTTCAAAGAGCTACTACAAACCATGTTGGATTTAGAGTTCCAAATTCATCTATCTATATAGGAGAGAACAGAGGGCAACCTTAATATAAAAACTGCTACTGTAGACGAACTCTTAAACCTAGAAAAACAAAATTTGGTGGCCAAGTGGGATTTGTGTACTGATCATTACCACCAAGTATCATCAAGATTGGGTGAAAAAATATTTGCTGGTATTTTGGAAACTCGTTATTTCTTAGAAGCTTGGCCACCCCTCTCAATGAAAATGCTTTTTCACAATCTGTACTTAGGGCTACTTGAAGAGGAAACAAACCATAGAGACAAAACTGAGATCTCCTTTATTTTGTCAAGTTTCAAAGAACTACTACAAACCATGTTGGATTTAGAGTTCCAAATTCAATTATCTATATAAGAGAGAACAGAGTGAAACCTAAATATAAAAACTGCTACTGTAGACGAACGCTTAAACCTAGAAGAACAAAATTTGGTGAGCCAAAATGGGATTTGTGGACTGATCATTACCACCAAGTATCATGCAGATTGGGTGAAAAAATATTTGCTGGTATTTCGGAAACTCGCTTTTTTAGAAGCTTGGCAACCCCTGTCAATGAAAGTGCTTTTCCAAGTCTGTGCCTAGGACAACTTGAAGAGGAAACAAACCATAGAGACAAAACTGAGAACTAATTTATTTTGTCAAGTTTCAAAGAGCTACTACAAACCATGTTGGATTTAGAGTTCCAAATTTTTCGATCTATATAAGAGAGAACAGAATGAAACCTAAAAATAAAAACTGCTACTGTAAACGAACGCTTCATCCTAGAAGAACAAAATTTGGTGAGCCAAGTGGGATTTCTGTACTTGTCATTACCACCACGTATCATCAAGATTGGGTGAAAAAGTATTTGTTGGTATTTCGGAAACTCGTAATTTCTTGGAAGCTTCGCAACTCCTTTCAATGAAAGTGCTTTTCCACAGTGTCTTCTAGGGCTACTTGAAGAGGAAACAAATTATAGAGACAAAACTGAGAACTCCTTTTTTGTAAAGTTTCAAAGAGCTAGTACAAACCATGTTGGATTTAGAGTTCCATATTCAGCTATCTATATAGGAGAGAACAGAGGGAAACCTAAAAATATAAACTGCTACTGTAAACGAACGCTTCAAACTAGAAGAACAAAAATTTGGTGAGTCAAGTGGGATTTGTGTCCAGATCATTACCACCAAGTATCATCAAGACTGGGTGAAAAAAATATTTGCTGGTATTTCAAAAACTCATTTTTCTTAGAAGCTTGGCAACCCCTCTCAATGAAAGTGCTTTTCCACAGTCTGTGCCTAGGGCTACTTGAAGAGGAAACAAACCATAGAGACAACACTGAGAACTACTTCTATTTGTCAAGTTTCAAAGAGCTACTACAAACCATGTTGGATTTAGAGTTCCAAATTCATCTATCTATATAGGAGAGAACACAGTGAAACCTAAAAGTAAAAACTGCTACTGTAGATGAACGCTTCAACATAGAAGAACAAAATTTTTTGAGCCAAGTAGGATTTGTGTACTTGTCATTACCACCAAGTATCATCAAGATTGGGTGAAAAAATATTTGCTGATATTTTGGAAACTCGTTATTTCTTAGAAGACTCTCAACCCCTCTCAATGAAAGTGCTTTTCCACAGTCTGTGCCTAGGGCTCCTTAAAGAGGAAAGAAACCATAGAGATAAAACTGAGAACACCTTTATTTTGTCAAGTTTCAAAGAACTACTACAAACCATGTTGGATTTAGATATCCAAATCCATCTATCTATAAAGGAGAGAACAAAGTGAAACTTAAAAATAAAAACTGCTACTGTAAACAAACGCTTCAACTGAGAAGAACAAAATTTGGTGAGCCAAGTTGGATTTGTGTACTTGTCATTACGACCACGTATCATCAAGATTGGGTGAAAAAGTATTTGCTGGTATTTTGGAAACTCGTAATTTCTTGGAAGCTTGGCAACTCCTTTCAAAGAAAGTGCTTTTCCACAGTCTCTGCTTAGGGCTACTTGAAGAGGAAACAAATCATAGAGAGAAAACTGAGAACTCCTTTATTTTGTCAAGTTTCAAAGAGCTTCTACAAACCATGTTGGATTTAGAGTTCCAAATTCAGGTATCTATATAGAAAAGAACAGAGGGAAACCTAAAAATATAAACTGCTACTGGAAACGAACACTTCAAACTAGAAGAACAAAATTTGGTGAGCCAAGTGGGATTTGAGTACTTGTCATTACCACCACTTATCATCAAGATTGGGTGAAAAAGTATTTGCTGATATTTTGGAAACTCGTAATTTCTTGGAAGCTTGGCATCCCCTTTCAGTGAAAGTGCTTTTCCACAGTCTCTGCTTAGGGCTACTTGAAGAGGAAACAAACTATAGTGACAAAACTGAGAACTCCTTTATGTTGTCAAGTTTCAAAGAGATACAACAAACCATGTTGGATTTAGAGTTTCAAATTCATATATCTATATCGGAGAGAAAAAGTGAAACCTAAAAATGAAAACTGCTACTGAAAACGAACGCTTCAACCTAGAAGAACAAAATTTGTTGAGTCAAGTGGCATTTGTGTACCGATCATTACCACCATGTAACATCAAGTTTGGGTGAAAAAATATTTGCTGGTATTTCGGAAACTCGTTATTTCTTGGAAGCTTGGCAACCCCTTTCAATGAAAGTGCTTTTTCACAGTCTGTGCCTAGGGCTAATTGAAGAGGAAACAAACCATAGAGACAAAACTGAGAACGCCTTTATTTCCTCAAGTTTCAAAGAGCTACTAGAAACATGTTGGATTTAGAGTTCCAAATTCCTATATCTATATAGGAGAGAACAAAGTGAAACCTAAAAATAAAAACTGCTATTGAAAACGAACGCTTCAACCTAGAAGAACACAATTTGGTGAGCCAAGGGGCATTTGTGTACTTGTCATTACCACCACGTATCATCAAGTTTGGGCGAAAAATATTTGCCTGGATTTCGGAAACTCGTATTTTCTTGGAAGATTGGCAACCCCTTGAAATGAAAGTGCTTTTCCACAGTCTCTGCTTAGGGCTACTTAAAGAGGAAACAAATCATAGAGAAAAAACTGAGAACTCCTTTATTTTCTCAAGTTTCAAAGAGCTACTACAAACCATGTTGGATTTAGAGTTTTAAATTCATCTATCTATATAGGGAAGAACAGAGGGAAACCTAAAAATATAAACTGCTAATGTAAATGAACGCTTCAACCTAGAAGAACAAAATTTGTTGAGTCAAGTGGGATTTGTGTACCGATCATTACCACCATGTATCATCAAGTTTGGGTGAAAAAATATTTGCCTGTATTTCGGAAACTCGTAATTTCTTGAAAGCTTGGCAACCCCTTTAAATAAAAGTGCTTTTCCACAGTCTCTGCTTAGGGCTACTTGAAGAGGAAGCAAATCATAGAGACAAAACTGAGAACTACATTTTTTGTAAAGTTTCAAAGAGCTATTACAAACCATGTTGGACTTGGAGTTCCAAATTCAGCTATCTATATAGGAGAGAACAGAGGGAAACCTAAAAATATAAACTGCTACTGTAAACGAACGCTTCAAACTAGAAGAACAAAATTTGGTGAGTCAAGTGGGATTTGTGTACCGATCATTACCACCAAGTATCATCAAGATTGGGTGAAAAAATATTTGCTGGTATTTCGGAAACTCATTATTTCTTCGAAGCTTGGCAACCCCTTTCAAGGAAACTGCTTTTCCACTGTCTCTGCTTAGGGCTACTTGAAGAGGAAACAAACCATTGAGACAAAACTGAGAACTCCTTTATTTTGTCAAGTGTCAAAGAGCGACTACAAACCATGTTGTATTTAGATATCCAAATTCATCTATCTATATAGGAGAGAACAAAGTGAAACCTAAAAATAAATACTGCTAGTGTAAATGAACTCTTCAACCGAGAAGAACAAAATTTGGTGAGCCAAGTGGGATTTGTGTACTTGTCATTACCACCACTTATCATCAAGATTGGGTGAAAAAGTATTTGCTGGTATTTTGGAAACTCGTAATTTCTTGGAAGCTTGGCATCCCCTTTCAGTGAATGTGCTTTTCCACAGTCTCTGCTTAGGACTACTTGAAGAGGAAACAAACCATAGTGACAAAACTGAGAACTCCTTTATGTTGTCAAGTTTCAAAGAGATACAACAAACCAGGTTGGATTTAGAGATCCAAATTCATCTATCTATATAGGAAAGAACAGAGGGAAACCTAAAAATATAAACTGCTACTGTAAACGAACGCTTCAACCTAGAAGAACAAAATTTGGTGAGTCCATTGGGATTTGTGTACCGATCATTACCACCAAGTATCATCCAGATTGGGTGAAAAAATATTTGCTAGTATTTAGGAAACGCGTTATTTCTTGGAAGCTTGGCAACCTCTTTCAATCAAAGTGCTTTTCCACAGTCTGTGCCTAGGGCTACTTGAAGAGGAAACAAACCAATGAGACAATAATGAGAACTCCTTTATTTTGTCAAGTTTCAAAGAGCTACTACAAACCATGTTGGATTTAGAGTTCCAAATTCATCTTTCTACATAGGAGAGAACAAAGTGAAACCTAAAAATAAAAACTGCTACTGTAAACGAACGCTTCAACCTAGAAGAACAAAATTTGGTGAGCCAAGTGATATTTGTGAACTTGTCATTAACACCAAGTATCATCAAGATTGGGTGAAAAAACATTTGCTGGTATTTCGGACACTCGTAATTTCTTAGAAGCTTGGCAACCCCTCTCAATGAAAGTGCTTTTCCACAGTCTGTGCCTAGGGCTACATGAAGAGAAAACAAACCATAGAGACAAAACTGAGAACGCCTTTATTTTGTCAAGTTTCAAAGAGCTACTAAAAACAATGTTGGATTTAGAGTTAAAAATTCATGTAACTATATAAGGGAAAACAGAGGGAAACCTAAAAATATAAACTGCTACTGTAAACGAACGCTTCCACCTAGAAGAACAAAATTTGGTGCGTCAAGTGGGATTTATGTACTTGTCATTACCACCAAGTATCATCAAGATTGGGTGAAAAAGTATTTGCTGGTATTTCGGAAACTCGTTATTTCTTGGAAGCTTGGCAACCCCTTTCAATGAAAGTGCTTTTCCACAGTCTGTGCCTAGGGCTACTTGAAGAGGAAACAAATCATAGAGACAAAACTGAGAACTACTTTTTTATGTCAAGTTTCAAAGAGCTAGTACAAACCATGTTGGATTAGGGTTCCAAATTTAGCTATCTATACAGGAGAGAACAGAGGAAACCTAAAAATATAAACTGCTACTGTAAATGAACGCTTCAAACTAGAAGAACAAAATTTGGTGAGTCAAGTGGGATTTGTGTCCAGATCATTACCACCAAGTATCATCCACATAGGGTGAAAAAATATTTGCTGGTATTTCGGAAATGCGTTATTTCTTGGAAGCTTGGCAACCCCTTTCAATGAAAGTGCTTTTCCACAGTCTGTGACTATGGATACTTGAAGAGGAAACAAACCATAGAGACAATAATGAGAACTCCTTTATTTTCTCAAGTTTCAAAGAGCTACTACAAACCATGTTGGATTTAGAGTTCCAAATTAATCTTTCTACATAGGAGAGAACAAAGTGGAACCTAAATATAAAAACTGCTACTGTAAACGAATGCTTCAACCTAGAAGAACAAAATTTGGTGAGCCAAGTGGGATTTGTGTACTTGTCATTAACACCAAGTATCATTAAGATTGGGTGAAAAAATATTTGCTGGTATTTCGGAAACTCGTAATTTCTTAGAAGCTTGGCAATCCCTATCAATGAAAGTGCTTTTCCACAGTCTGTGCCTAGGGCTACTTGAAGAGGAAAAAAACCATAGAGACAATACTGAGAACGCCTTTATTTTGTCAAGTTTCAAAGACATCTAAAAACAATGTTGGATTCAGAGTTCCAAATTCATCTAACTATATAAGGGAGAACAGAGGAAAAACTAAAAATATAAACTGCTACTGTAAACGAAGGCTTCAACCTAGAACAACAAAATTTGGTGAGCCAAGTGGGATTTGTGTACCAATCATTACCGCCAAGTATCATCCAGATAGGGTGAAAAAATATTTGCTGGTATTTTGGAACCCAGTTATTTCTTGGAAGCTTGGCAACCCCTTTCAATGAAAGTGCTTTTCCACAGTCTGTGCCTAGGGCTATTTGAAGAGGAAAGAAATCATAGAGACAAAACTGAGAACTACTTTTTTTGTCAAGTTGCAAAGAGCTACTCCAAACCATGTTGGATTTAGGGTTCCAAATTCAGCTATCTATATAGGAGAGAACAGAGGGAAATCTAAAAATATAAACTGCTACAGTAAACGAACGCTTCCACCTAGAAGAACAAAATTTTTTGAGTCAAGTGGGATTTGTGTACCGATCATTACCACCAAGTATCATCAAGATTGGGTGAAAAAATATTTGCTGGTATTTCGGAAACTCGATATTTCTTGGAAGCTAGGCAACCCCTTTCAATGAAAGTGCTTTTCCACAGTCTGTACCTAGGGCTACTTGAAGAGGAAACAAAGCATAAAGACAATACTGAGAACTCCTTTATTTTTCAAGTTTCAAAGAGCTACTACAAACCATGCTGGATTTAGAGTTCCAAATTCATCTATCTATATAGGAGAGAACAGAGTGAAACCTAAAATTGAAAACTACTACTGTAGACGAACGCGTCAACCTAGAAGAACAAAATTTGGTGAGCCAAGTGGGATTGTTGTACTGATCAATACCACCAAGTATCATCAAGATTTGGTGAAAAAATATTTTTTGGTATTTCGTAAACTCGTAATTTCTTGGAAGCTTGGCAACTCCTTTCAATGAAAGTGCTTTTCCACAGTCTTTCTTTTGGGCTACTTGAAGAGGAAACAAATCATAGAGACAAAACTGAGAAATACTTCTTTTGTCAAGTTTCAAAGAGCTACTACAAACCATGTTGGATTTAGAGTTCCAAATTCAGCTATCTATATAGGAGAGAGCAGAGGGAAACCTAAAAATATAAACTGCTAATGTAAACGAACGCTTCAACCTAGAAGAACAAAATTTATTGAGTCAAGTGGGATTTGTGTACCGATCATTCACACAACGTATCATCAAGATTGGGTGAAAAAATATTTTTTGGTATTTCGGAATCTCGTTATTTCTTAGAAGTTTCGCAAACCCTCTCAATGCAATTGCTTTTCCCCACTCTGTGCCTAGGGCTATTTGAAGAGGAAACAAACCATAGAGACAAAACTGGGAACTCCTTTATTTTGTCAAGTTTCAAAGAGCTACTACAAACCATGTTGGATTTAGAGTTTCAAATTCATCTATCTATATAGGAGAGAACAAAGTGAAACCTAAAATTGAAAACTACTACTGTAGACGAACGCTTAAACCTAGAAGAACACAATTTGGTGAGCCAAGTGGGATTTGTGTACTGATCATTACCACCAAGTATCATCAAGTTTGGGTGAAAAAATATTTGCTGGTATTTTGGAAACTCGTAATTTCTTGGAGGCTTGGCAACCCCTTTCATTGAAAGTGCTTTTCCACAGTGTCTGTTTAGGGCTACTTGAAGAGAGAACAAATCATAGAGACAAAACTGAGAACTCCTTTATTTTTTCAAGTTTCAACAAGCTACTACAATCCATGTTGGATTTAGAGCTCCAAATTCATCTATCTATATAGGAGAGAACAGAGGGAAACCTAAAAATATAAACTGCTACTGTAAACGAACGCTTCAAAATAGAAGAACAAAATTTGGTGAGTCAAGTGGGATTTGTGTACCCATCATTACCACAAAGTATTATAAAGATTGGGTGAGAAAATATTTGCTGGTATTGCGGAAACTCGTTATTTCTTAGAAGCTTTGCCACCCCTCAAAATGAAAGTGCTTTTCCACAGTCTGTGCCTAGGGCTACTTGAAGAGGAAACAAACCATAGGGACAATATGGAGAACTCCTTTATTTTCTCAAATTTCAAAGAGCTACTACAAACCATGTTGGATTTAGAGTTCCAAATTCATCTATCTATATAGAAGAGAACAGAGTGAAACCTAAATATAAAAACTGCTACTGTAGACGAACGCTTCAACCTAGAAGAACAAAATTTGGTGAGCCAAGTGGGATTGGTGTACTGATCATTACCACCATGTATCATCAAGATTTGGTGAAAAAATATTTTCTGGTGTTTCGGAAACTCGTTATTTTTCGAAGCTTGGCAACCCGTTTCAATGAAAGTGCTTTTCCACAGTTTCTGCTTAGGGCTACTTGAAGAGGAAACAAACCATACAGACAAAACTGAGAACTCCTTTATTTCTTTTAGATTCAAACAGCTACTATAAACCATGTTGGATTTAGATTTCTAAATTCATCTATCTATATAGGAGAGAACAAATTGAAACCTAAAAATAAGAACTGCTACTGTAAACGAACGCTTCAAACGAGAAGAACAAAATTTGGTGGGCCAAGTGGGATGTGTGTACTTCTCATCACCACCACTTATCATCCAGATTGGGTGAAAAAGTATTTGCTGGTATTTTGGAAACTCGTAATTTCTTGGAAGCTTGGCAACCCCTTTCAATGAAAGTGCTATTCCACAGTATCTGCTTAGGGCTACTTGAAGAAAAAAGAAATCATAGAGACAAAACTGAGAACTACTTTTTTTGTCAAGTTTCAAAGAGCTAGTACAAACCATGTTGGATTTAGAGTTCCAAATTCAGATATCTATATAGGAGAGAACAGAGGGAAACCTAAAAATATAAACTGCTACTGTAAACGAACGCTTCAAACTAGAATTACAAAATTTGGTGATTTAAGTGGGATTTTTGTACCGATCATTTCCACCAGTTATCATGCAGATTGGGTGAAAAAATATTTGCTGGTATTTCGAAAACTCATTATTTCTTAGAGACTTGGAAACCCCTCTCAATGAAAGTGCTTTTGACAGTCTGTGCCTAGGGCTACTTTAAGAGGAAACAAACCATAGAGACAAAACTCAGAACTCCATTATTTTGTCAAGATTCAAAGAGCTACTACAAACCATGTTGGATATAGAGTTCCAAATTCATCTATCTATATAGGAGAGAACAAAGAGAAACCTAAAAATAAAAACTGCTACTGTAAACGAACACTTCAGCCTAGAAGAACAAAATTTGGTGAGCCAAACGGAATTTGTGTACTTGTCATTACCACCACGTTTCGTCAAGATTGAGTGAAAAAGTATTTGCTGGTATTTCGTAAACTCGTAATTTCTTGGAAGTTTGGCAACTCCTTTCAATGAAAGTGCTTTTCCACAGTCTCTCCTTAGGGCTACTTGAAGAGGAAACAAATCATAGAGACAAAACTGAGAACTACTTTTTTTGTCAAGTTTCATAGAGCTACTACAAACCATGTTGGATTTAGAGTTCCAAATTCAGCTATCTATATAGGAGAGAGCAGAGGGAAACCTAAAAAAATAAACTGCTACTGTAAATGAACGCTTCAACCTAGAAGAACAAAATTTGGTGAGCCAAGTGGGATTGTTGTACTGATCAATACCACCAAGTAACATCAAGATTGGGTGAAAAAATATTTGCTGGAATTTCGGAAACTCGTTATTTCTTAGAAGCTTGGCAACCCCTCTCAATGAAATTGTTTTTCCCCAGTCTGTGCCTAGGGCTACTTGAAGAGGAAACAAACCATAGAGACAAAACTGAGATCTCCTTTATTTTGTCAAGTTTCAAAGAGCTACTACAAACCATGTTGGATTTAGAGTTCCAAATTTATCTATCAATATAAGAGAGAACAGAGTAAAACATAAATATAAAAACTACTACTGTAGACGAACGCTTAAACCTAGAAGAACACAATTTGGTGAGCCAAGTTGGATTTGTGTACTGATCATTGCCACCAAGTATCATCAAGATTGGGTGAAAAAATATTTGCTGGTATTTCGGAAACTCGTTATTTCTTAGAAGTTTGGCAAACCCTCTCAATGCAATTGCTTTTCCCCAGTGTGTGCCTAGGGTTACTTGAAGAGGAAACAAACCATAGAGACAAAACTGAGAACTCCTTTATTTTGTCAAGTTTCAAAGAGCTACTACAAACCATGTTGGATTTAGAGTTTCAAATTCATCTATCTATATAGGAGAGAACAAAGTGAAACCTAAAATTGAAAACTACTACTGTAGACGAACGCTTAAACCTAGAAGAACACAATTTGGTGAGCCAAGTGGGATTTGTGTACTGATCATTACCACCAAGTATCATGCAGATTGGGGGAAAAAATATTTGCTGGTATTTCGGAAACTCGTAATTTCTTGGAGGCTTGGCAACCCCTTTCATTGAAAGTGCTTTTCCACAGTGTCTGTTTAGGGCTACTTGAAGAGAAAACAAATCATAGAGACAAAAATGAGAACTCCTTTATTTTTTCAAGTTTCAAAGAGCTACTAAAACCATGTTGGATTTAGAGCTCCAAATTCATCTATCTATATAGGAGAGAACAGAGGGAAACCAAAAAATATAAACTGCTACTCTAAACGAATGCTTCAAAATAGAAGAACAAAATTTGGTGAGTCAAGTGGGATTTGTGTACCCATCATTACCACAAAGTATCATCAGGATTTGGTGAGAAAATATTTGCTGATATTTCGGAAACTTTTTATATCTTAAAAGCTTTGCCACCCCTCAAAATGAAAGTGCTTTTCCACAGTCTGTGCCTAGGGCTACTTGAAGAGGAAACAAACCATAGAGACAAAACTGAGATCTCCTTTATTTTGTCAAGTTTCAAAGAGCTACTACAAACAATGTTGGATTTAGAGTTCCAAATTTATCTATCAATATAGGAGAGAACAGAGTAAAACATAAATATAAAAACTACTACTGTAGACGAATGCTTAAACCTAGAAGAACACAATTTGGTGAGCCAAGTGGGATTTGTGTACTGATCATTACCACCAAGTATCATCAAGATTGGGTAAAAAAATATTTGCTGGTATTTCGGAAACTCTTTATTTCTTAGAAGTTTGGCAAACCCTCTCAATGCAATTGCTTTTCCCCACTCTGTGCCTAGGGCTACTTGAAGAGGAAACAAACCATAGAGACAAAACTGGGAACTCCTTTATTTTGTCAAGTTTCAAAGAGCTACTACAAACCATGTTGGATTCAGAGTTTCAAATTCATCTATCTATATAGGAGAGAACAAAGTGAAACCTAAAATTGAAAACTACTACTGTAGACGAACGCTTAAACCTAGAAGAACACAATTTGGTGAGCCAAGTGGGATTTGTGTACTGATCATTACCACCAAGTATCATCAAGATTGGGTGAAAAAATATTTGCTGGTATTTCGGAAACTCGTAATTTCTTGGAGGCTTGGCAACCCCTTTCATTGAAAGTGCTTTTCCACAGTGTCTGTTTAGGGCTACTTGAAGAGAAAACAAATCATAGAGACAAAACTGAGAACTCCTTTATTTTTTCAAGTTTCAACAAGCTACTACAATCCATGTTGGATTTAGAGCTCCAAATTCATCTATCTATATAGGAGAGAACAGAGGGAAACCTAAAAATATAAACTGCTACTGTAAACGAACGCTTCAAAATAGAAGAACAAAATTTGGTGAGTCAAGTGGGATTTGTGTACCCATCATTACCACAAAGTATTATAAAGTTTGGGTGAGAAAATATTTGCTGGTATTGCGGAAACTCGTTTTTTCTTAGAAGCTTTGCCACCCCTCAAAATGAAAGTGCTTTTCCACAGTCTGTGCCTAGGGCTACTTGAAGAGGAAACAAACCATAGGGACAATATGGAGAACTCCTTTATTTTCTCAAGTTTCAAAGAGCTACTACAAACCATGTTGGATTTAGAGTTCCAAATTCATCTATCTATATAGAAGAGAACAGAGTGAAACCTAAATATAAAAACTGTTACTGTAGACGAAGGCTTCAACCTAGAAGAACAAAATTTGGTGAGCCAAGTGGGATTGGTGTACTGATCATTACCACCAAGTATCATCATGATTTGGTGAAAAAATATTTTCTGGTGTTTCGGAAACTCGTTATTTTTCGAAGCTTGGCAACCCGTTTCAATGAAAGTGCTTTTCCACAGTTTCTGCTTAGGGCTACTTGAAGAGGAAACAAACCATACTGACAAAACTGAGAACTCCTTTATTTCTTTTAGATTCAAACAGCTACTATAAACCATGTTGGATTTAGATTTCCAAATTCATCTATCTATATAGGAGAGAACAAATTGAAACCTAAAAATAAGAACTGCTACTGTAAACGAACGCTTCAAACGAGAAGAACAAAATTTGGTGGGCCAAGTGGGATTTGTGTACTTGTCATTACCACCACTTATCATCCAGATTGGGTGAAAAAGTATTTGCTGGTATTTTGGAAACTCGTAATTTCTTGGAAGCTTGGCAACCCCTTTCAATGAAAGTGCTATTCCACGGTATCTGCTTAGGGCTACTTGAAGAAAAAAGAAATCATAGAGACAAAACTGAGAACTACTTTTTTTGTCAAGTTTCAAAGAGCTAGTACAAACCATGTTGGATTTAGAGTTCCAAATTCAGAAATCTATATAGGAGAGAACAGAGGGAAACCTAAAAATATAAACTGCTACTGTAAACGAACGCTTCAAACTAGAATTACAAAATTTGGTGAGTTAAGTGTGATTTTTGTACCGATCATTACCACCAGTTATCATGCAGATTGGGTGAAAAAATATTTGCTGGTATTTCGAAAACTCATTATTTCTTAGAGACTTGGAAACTCCTCTCAATGAAAGTGCTTTTGACAGTCTGTGCCTAGGGCTACTTTAAGAGGAAACAAACCATAGAGACAAAACTCAGAACTCCATTATTTTGTCAAGATTCAAAGAGCTACTACAAACCATGTTGGATATAGAGTTCCAAATTCATCTATCTATATAGGAGAGAACAAAGAGAAACCTAAAAATAAAAACTGCTACTGTAAACGAACACTTCAGCCTAGAAGAACAAAATTTGGTGAGCCAAACGGAATTTGTGTACTTGTCATTACCACCACGTTTCGTCAAGATTGAGTGAAAAAGTATTTGCTGGTATTTCGTAAACTCGTAATTTCTTGGAAGTTTGGCAACTCCTTTCAATGAAAGTGCTTTTCCACAGTCTCTCCTTAGGGCTACTTGAAGAGGAAACAAATCATAGAGACAAAACTGAGAACTACTTTTTTTGTCAAGTTTCATAGAGCTACTACAAACCATGTTGGATTTAGAGTTCCGAATTCATCTATCTATATAGGAGAGAACAGAGGGAAACCTAAAAATATAAACTGCTACTGTAAATGAACGCTTCAACCTAGAAGAACAAAATTTGGTGAGCCAAGTGGGATTGTTGTACTGATCAATACCACCAAGTAACATCAAGATTGGGTGAAAAAATATTTGCTGGAATTTCGGAAACTCGTTATTTCTTAGAAGCTTGGCAACCCCTCTCAATGAAAGTGCTTTTCCCCAGTCTGTGCCTAGGGCTACTTGAAGAGGAAACAAACCATAGAGACAAAACTGAGATCTCCTTTATTTTGTCAAGTTTCAAAGAGCTACTACAAACCATGTTGGATTTAGAGTTCCAAATTTATCTATCAATATAAGAGAGAACAGAGTAAAACCTAAATATAAAAACTACTACTGTAGACGAACGCTTAAACCTAGAAGAACACAATTTGGTGAGCCACGTTGGATTTGTGTACTGATCATTGCCACCATGAATCATCAAGATTATGTGAAAAAATATTTTCCTGTTATTTCGGAAACTTGTTATTTCTTAGAAGATTGGAAACCCCTCTCAATGAAAGTGCTTTTCCAAAGTCTGTGCCAAGGCTACTTGAGGAGGAAACAAACCATAGAGGCAAATCTGAGAACTCCTTTATTTTGTCAAGTTTCAAAGAGCTACTACAAACCATGTCGGATTTATAGTTCCAAATTCATCTATCAATATAGGAGAGAACAGAGTGAAACCTAAAAATAAAAACTGCTACTGTAAACAAACGCTTCAACCTAGAGGAACAAAATTTGGTGAGCCAAGTGGGACTTCTGTACTGATGATTACCACCAATTATCATCAAGATTGGGTGAAAAAAATATTTGCTGGTATTTCGGAAACTCGTTATTTATTAGAACCTTGGCAATCCCTCTCAATGAAAGTGCTTTTCCACAGTCTGTGCCTAGGGCTACTGGAAGATGAAACAAACTATAGAGACAAAACTGAGAACTCCTTTATTTTTTCAAGTTTTAAAGAGCTACTACAAACCATGTTGGATTTAGAGTTCCAAATTCATCTATCTATATAGGAGAGAACAGAGGGAAACCTAAAAATATAAACTACTATTGTAAACGAAAGCTTCAAAGTGGAAGAACAAAATTTAATGAGCCAAGTGGGATTTGTGTACCGATCATTACCACCAATTATCATCAAGATTGGGTGAAAAAATATTTGCTGGTATTTCGGAAAGTCGTTATTTCTTAGAAGCTTGTAAACCCCTCTCAATGAAAGTGCTTTTCAACAGTCTGTGCCTAGGGCTACTTGAACAGGAAACAAACTTTATAGACAAAACTGAGAACTCCTTTGTGTTGTCAAGTTTCAAAGAGCTACTACAAACCATGTTGGAGTTAGAGTTCCAAATTTATCTATCTATATAGGAGAGGACAGATTGAAACCTATAAATAAAAAGGGCTACTGTAAACAAACGCTTCACCCTAGAAGAACAAAATTTGGTGAGCCAAGTGGGATTTGTGTACTTGTCATTACCACCACGTATCATCCATATTTTGTAAAAAATATTTGCTGTTATTTCGGAAACTCGTAATTTCTTGGAAGGTTTGCAACCCATTTCAATGAAAGTGCTTTTCCACAGTCTCTGCTTAGGGCTACTTGAAGAGGAAACAAACCATAGAGACAAAACTGAGAAACTTTTTTGGTAAAGTTTCAAAGATTTACTACAAACCATGTTGGATTTAGAGTTCCAAATTCATCTATCTATACAGGAGAGAACAGAGGGAAATTTAATATAAAAACTGCTACTTTAGATGAACGCTTAAACCTAGAAGAGCAAAATTTGGTGAGCCAAGTGGGATTTTTGTACTGATCATTACCACAAAGTATCAACAAGATTGGGTGAAAAAATATTTGCTGGTATTTCGGAAACTCGTTATTTCTTAGAAGCTTGGCAACCCCTCTCAATGAAAGTGCTTTTCCACAGTCTGTGCCTAGGGCTACTTGAAGAGGAAACAAACCATAGAGACAAAACTGACAGCTACTTTATTCTGTCAAGTTTCAAAGAGCTACTACAAAGCATGTTGGATTTAGAGTTCCAAATTCATCTATCTATATATAGAGAACAGAGTGAAACCTAAATATAAAAACTGCTACAGTAGACGAACTCTTCAAAATAGAAGAACACAATTTGGTGAGAAAGTGGGATTTGTGTACTGATCATTACCACTACGTATAATCAACATTGGGTGAAAAAAAATTTCCTGGTATTTCGCAAACTGGTTATTTCTTAGAAGCTTGGCAACCCCTCTCAATGAAAGTGCTTTTCCACAGTCTGTGCCAAGGGCTGATTGAAGAGGAAACAAACCATAGGGACAAAACTGAGAACTCCTTTATTTTGTCAAGTTTCAAAGAGCTACTACAAACCATGTTGGATTTAGAGTTCCAAATTCATCTATCTATATAGGAGAAAACAGAGTAAAACCTAAAAATAAATACTGCTACTATAAACGAATGCTTCAACCTAGCAGAACAAAATTTGGTGAGCCAAATGAGATTTGTGTACTTGTCATTACCACCACGTATCATCCAGATTGGGTGAAAAAATATTTGCTGGTATTTCAGAACCTCGTAATTTCTTGGAATCTTGGCAAACCCTTTCAATGAAAGTGCTTTTCCACAGTCTCGGCTTAGGGCTACCTGAAGAGAAAACAAACCATAGAGACAAAACTGAGAACTAATTTTTTTGGAAAGTTTCAACGTGCCACTACAAACCAAGTAGGATTTAGATTTCCAAATTTATCTATCTATATAGGAGAGCACAGAGGGAAACCTAAATATAAAAACTGCTACTGTAGACGAAAGCTTCAACCTAGAAGAACACAATTTGGTGAGCCAAGTGGGATTTGTGTACTTATCATTACCACCACGTAGCATCAAGATTGGGTGAAAAAATATTTGCTGGTATTTCGCAAACTCGATATTTCTTAGAAGCTTGGCAACCCCTCTCAATGAAAGTGCTTCTCCACAGTCTGTGCCTACGGCTTCTTGAAGCGGAAACAAACCATAGAGACAAAACTGAGAACTCCTTTATTTTGTCAAGTTTCAAAGAGCTACTACAAACCATGTTGGAGTTAGAGTTCCAAATTTATCTATCTATATAGGAGAGAACAGAGTGAAACCTATAAATAAAAAGGGCTACGGTAAACAAACGCTTCACCCTAGAAGAACAAAATTTGGTGAGCCTAGTGGGATTTGTGTACTTGTCATTACCACCACGTATCATCCATATTGGGTAAAAAATATTTGCTGGTATTTCGGAAACTCGTAATTTCTTGGAAGGTTTGCAACCCATTTCAATGAAAGCGCTTTTCCACAGTCTCTGCTTAGGGCTACTTGAAGGGGAAACAAACCATAGAGACAAAACTGAGAAACTTTTTTTGTAAAGTTTCAAAGAGCTACTACAAACCATGTTGGATTTAGAGTTAAAAATTCATCTATCTATACAGGAGAGAACAGAGGGAAACATAAATATAAAAACTGGTACTTTAGATGAACGCTTAAACCTAGAAGAACAAAATTTGTTGAGCCAAGTGGGATTTTTGTACTGATCATTACCACGAAGTATCAACAAGATTGGGTGAAAAAATATTTGCTGGTATTTCGGAAACTCGTTATTTCTTAGAAGCTTGGCAACCCCTCTCAATGAAAGTGCTTTTCCACAGTCTGTGCCTAGGGCTACTTGAAGAGGAAACAAACCATAGAGACAAAACTGAGAGCTACTTTATTCTGTCAAGTTTCAAAGAGCTACTACAAACCATGTTGGATTTAGAGTTCCAAATTCATCTATCTATATATAGAGAACAGAGTGAAACCTAAATATAAAAACTGCTACTGTAGACGAACTCTTCAACCTAGTAGAACACAATTTGGTGAGAAAGTGGGATTTGTGTACTGTTCATTACCACTATGTATAATCAACTTTGGGTGAAAAAAAATTTGCTGGTATTTCGGAAACTGGTTATTTCTTAGAAGCTTGGCAACCCCTCTCAATGAAAGTGCTTTTCCACAGTCTGTGCCAAGGGCTAATTGAAGAGGAAACAAACCATAAGGACAAAACTGAGAACTCCTTTATTTTGTCAAGTTTCAAAGAGCTACTACAAACCATGTTGGATTTAGAGTTCCAAATTCATCTATCTATATAGGAGAAAACAGAGTAAAACCTAAAAATAAATACTGCTACTATAAACGAATGCTTCAACCTAGCCGAACAAAATTTGGTGAGCCAAATGAGATTTGTGTACTTGTCATTACGACCACGTATCATCCAGATTGGGTGAAAAAATATTTGCTGGTATTTCGGAAACTCGTAATTTCTTGGAATCTTGGCAAACCCTTTCAATGAAAGTGCTTTTCCACAGTCTCGGCTTAGGGCTACCTGAAGAGGAAACAAACCATAGAGACAAAACTGAGAACTACTTTTTTTGTAAAGTTTGAACGTGCTACTACAAACCAAGTAGGATTTAGAGTTAGAAATTCATCTATGTATATAGGAGAGAACAGAGGGAAACCTAAATATAAAACCTGCTACTCTAGACAAAAGCTTCAACCTACAAGAACACAATTTGGAGAGCCAAGTGGGATTTGTGTACTGATCATTACCACCACGTAGCATCAAGATTGGGTGAAAAAATATTTGCTGGTATTTCGGAAACTCGTTATTTCTTAGAAGCTTGGCAACCCCTCTGAATGAAAGTGCTTTTCCACAGTCTGTGCCTAGGGCTTCTGAAGCGGAAACAAACGATAGAGACAAAACTGAGAATTCCTATATTTTGTCAAGTTTCAAAGAGCTACTACAAACCATGTTGGAGTTAGAGATCCAAATTCATCTATCTATATAGGAGAAAACAGCGTGAAACCTAAAAATAAAAACTGCTACTGTAAACGAACGCTTCACCCTAGAAAAACAAAATTTGGTGAGCCAAGTAGGATTTGTGTACTTGACATTACCACCACGTATCATACAGATTGGGTGAAAAAATATTTGCTTGTATTTCGGAAACTAGTAATTTCTTGGAATCTTGGGAAACCCTTTCAATGAAAGTGTTTTTCCACAGTCTCGGCTTAGGGCTACCTGAAGAGGAAACAAACCATAGAGACAAAACTGAGAACTACTTTTTTTGTAAAGTTTCAACTTGCTACTACAAACCAAGTAGGATTTAGATTTCCAAATTCATCTAACTATATAGGAGAGAACAGAGGGAAACCTAAATATAAAACCTGCTACTCTAGACGAAAGCTTCAACCTAGAAGAACACAATTTGGTGAGCCAAGTGGGATTTCTGTACTGATCATTACCACCACGTATCATCAAGATTGGGTGAAAAAATATTTGCTGGTATTTCGGAAACTCGTTATTTCTTAGAAGCTTGGCAACCCCTCTCAATGAAAGTGCTTTTCCACAGTCTGTGCCTAGGGCTTCTGAAGCGGAAACAAAGCATAGAGACAAAACTGAGAACTCCTATATTTTGTCAAGTTTCAAAGAGCTACTACAAACCATGTTGGAGTTAGAGATCCAAATTCATCTATCTATATAGGAGAGAACAGCGAGAAACCTAAAAATAAAAACTGATACTGTAAACGAACGCTTCACCCTAGAAAAACAAAATTTGGTGAGCCACGTGGGATTTGTGTACTGATCATTACCACCACGTAGCATCAAGATTGGGTGAAAAAATATTTGCTGTTATTTCTGAAACTCGTTATTTCTTAGAAGGTTGGCAACCCCTCTCATTGAAAGTACTTTTCCGCAGTCTGTGCCTTGGGCTACTTGAAGAGGAAACAAACCGTAGAGACAAAACTGAGAACTCCTTTATTTATCAAGTTTCAAAGAGCTACTACAAACCATGTTGGATTTAGATTTCCAAATTCATCTATCTATATAGGAGAGAACAGAGTGAAACCTAAAAATAAAAACTGCTACTGTAAACGAACGCTTCACCCTAGAAGAACAAAATTTGGTGATCCAAGTGGAATTTGTGTACTTGTCATTACCACCATGTATCATCCAGATTGTGTAAAAAATATTTGCTGGTATTTCGGAAATTCATAATTTCTTGGAAGCTATGCAACCCATTTCAATGAAAGTGGTTTTCCCCAGTCTCTGCTTAGGGCTATATGAAGAGGAAACAAACCATAGAGACAAAAGTGAGAACTAATTTTTTTGTAAAGTTTCAAAGAGCTACTACAAACCATGTTGGATTTAGAGTTCCAAATTCATCTATCTATATATAGAGAACAGAGTGAAACCTAAATATAAAAACTGCTTCTGAGGACGAACGCTTCAACCTAGAAGAACACAATTTGGTGAGCCAAGTGGGATTTGTGTACTGATCATTAAGACTACATATTATCAAGATTGGGTAAAAAAATATTTGCTGGTATTTCGGAAACTTGTTATTTCTTAGAAGCTTGGCAACACCTCTCAATGAAAGTGCTTTTCCACAGTCTGTGCCAAGGGCTAATTGAAGAGGAAAAAAAACCATACGGACAAAACTGAGAACTCTTTTATTTTGTCAAGTTTCAAAGAGCTACTACAAACCATGTTGGATTTAGAGTTCCAAATTCATCTATCAATATATGAGAGAACAGAGTAAAACCTAAAAATAAAAACTGCTACTATAAACGAATGCTTCAACCTAGCAGGACAAAATTTGGTGAGCCAAGTGATATTTGTGTACTTGTCATTACCACCAGTATCATCCAGATTGGGTGAAAAAATATTTGCTGGTATTTCGGAAACTCGTAATTTCTTGGAAGCTTGGCAAACCCTTTCAATGAAAGTGCTTTTCCACAGTCTCGGCTTAGGGCTACTTGAAGAGGAAACAAACCATAGAAACAAAACTGAGAACTAATTTTTTTGGAAAGTTTCAACGTGTTACTACAAACCAAGTAGGATTTAGATTTCCAAATTTATCTATCTATATAGGAGAGAACAGAGGGAAACCTAAATATAAAAACTGCTACTGTAGACGAAAGTTTAAACCTAGAAGAACACAATTTGGTGAGCCAAGTGGGATTTGTGTACTGATCATTACCACCACGTATCATCAAGATTGGGTGAAAAAATATTTGCTGGTATTTCGGAAACTCGATATTTCTTAGAAGCTTGGCAACCCCTCTCAATGAAAGTGCTTCTCCACAGTCTGTGCCTACGGCTTCTTGAAGCGGAAACGAACCATAGAGACAAAACTGAGAACTCCTTTATTTTGTCAAGTTTCAAAGAGCTACTACAAACCATGTTGGAGTTAGAGTTCCAAATTTATCTATCTATATAGGAGAGAACAGAGTGAAACCTATAAATAAAAAGGGCTACTGTAAACAAACGCTTCACCCTAGAAGAACAAAATTTGGTGAGCCAAGTGGGATTTGTGTACTTGTCATTACCACCACGTATCATCCATATTTTGTAAAAAATATTTGCTGGTATTTCGGAAACTCGTAATTTCTTGGAAGGTTTGCAACCCATTTCAATGAAAGTGCTTTTCCACAGTCTCTGCTTAGGGCTACTTGAAGAGGAAACAAACCATAGAGACAAAACTGAGAAACTTTTTTGGTAAAGTTTCAAAGATTTACTACAAACCATGTTGGATTTAGAGTTCCAAATTCATCTATCTATACAGGAGAGAACAGAGGGAAATTTAATATAAAAACTGCTACTTTAGATGAACGCTTAAACCTAGAAGAGCAAAATTTGGTGAGCCAAGTGGGATTTTTGTACTGATCATTACCACAAAGTATCAACAAGATTGGGTGAAAAAATATTTGCTGGTATTTCGGAAACTCGTTATTTCTTAGAAGCTTGGCAACCCCTCTCAATGAAAGTGCTTTTCCACAGTCTGTGCCTAGGGCTACTTGAAGAGGAAACAAACCATAGAGACAAAACTGACAGCTACTTTATTCTGTCAAGTTTCAAAGAGCTACTACAAACCATGTTGGATTTAGAGTTCCAAATTCATCTATCTATATATAGAGAACAGATGAAACCTAAATATAAAAACTGCTACAGTAGACGAACTCTTCAACCTAGAAGAACACAATTTGGTGAGAAAGTGGGATTTGTGTACTGATCATTACCACTACGTATAATCAACATTGGGTGAAAAAAAATTTCCTGGTATTTCGCAAACTGGTTATTTCTTAGAAGCTTGGCAACCCCTCTCAATGAAAGTGCTTTTCCACAGTCTGTGCCAAGGGCTAATTGAAGAGGAAAGAAACCATACGGACAAAACTGAGAACTCCTTTATTTTGCCAAGTTTCAAAGAGCTACTACAAACCATGTTGGATTTAGAGTTCCAAATTCATCTATCTATATAGGAGAAAACAGAGTAAAACCTAAAAATAAATACTGCTACTATAAACGAATGCTTCAAACTAGCAGAACAAAATTTGGTGAGCCCAATGAGATTTGTGTACTTGTCATTAACACCACGTATCATACAGATTGGGTGAAAAAATATTTGCTGGTATTTCGGAAACTCGTAATTTCTTGGAATCTTGGAAAACCCTTTCAATGAAAGTGCTTTTCCACAGTCTCAGCTTAGGGCTACCTGAAGAGGAAACAAACCATAGAGACAAAACTGAGAACTACTTTTTTTGTAAAGTTTGAACGTGCTACTACAAACCAAGTAGGATTTAGAGTTAGAAATTCATCTATGTATATAGGAGAGAACAGAGGGAAACCTAAATATAAAACCTGCTACTCTAGACGAAAGCTTCAACCTAGAAGAACACAATTTGGTGAGCCAAGTGGGATTTGTGTACGGATCATTACCACCACGTAGCATCAAGATTGGGTGAAAAAATATTTGCTGGTATTTCGGAAACTCGTTATTTCTTAGAAGCTTGGCAACCCCTCTGAATGAAAGTGCTTTACCACAGTCTGTGCCTAGGGCTTCTGTAGCGGAAACAAACGATAGAGACAAAACTGAGAACTCCTATATTTTGTCAAGTTTCAAAGAGCTACTACAAACCATGTTGGAGTCAGAGATCCAAATTCATCTATCTATATAGGAGAGAACAGCGTGAAACCTAAAAATAATAACTGCTACTGTAAACGAACACTTCACCTAGAAGAACAAAATTTGGTGAGCCAAGTGGGATTTGTGTACTTGTCATTACCACCACGTATCATCCATATTGGGTAAAAAATATTTCCTGGTATTTCGGAAACTCGTAATTTCTTGGAAGGTTTGCAACCCATTTCAATGAAAGTGCTTTTCCACAGTCTCTGCTTAGGGCTACTTGAAGAGGAAACAAACCATAGAGACAAAACTGAGAAACTTTTTTTGTAAAGTTTCAAAGAGCTACTACAAACCATGTTGGATTTAGAGTTCCAAATTAATCTATCTATACAGGAGAGAACAGAGGGAAACTTAAATATAAAAACTGGTACTTTAGATGAACGCTTAAACCTAGAAGAACAAAATTTGGTGAGCCAAGTGGGATTTTTGTACTGATCATTACCACGAAGTATCAACAAGATTGGGTGAAAAAATATTTGCTGGTATTTCGGAAACTCGTTATTTCTTAGAAGCTTGGAAACTCCTCTCTTTAAAAGTGCTTTTCCACAGTCTGTCCCTAGGGCTACTTGAAGAGGAAACAAACCATAGAGACAAAACTGAGAGCTACTTTATTTTGTCAAGTTTCAAAGAGCTACTACAAACCATGTTGGATTTAGAGTTCCAAATTTATCCATCTATATAGGGGAGGACAGAGGGAAACCTAAATATAAAAACTGCTACTGAAGACGATCGCTTCAACCTAGAAAAACAAAATTTGGTGAGCCAAGTGGGATTTGTGTACTTGTCATTACCACCACGTATCATCAAGACTGGGTGAAAAAATATTTGCTGGTATTTCGGAAACTCGTTATTTCTTGGAAGCTTGGCAACCCTTTTCAATGAAAGTGCATTCCCACAGTCTGTGCCTAGGGCTACTTGAAGAGGAAACAAACCAAAGAGACAAAACTGAGAACTCCTTTATTCTATCACGTTTCAAAGAGCTACTACAAACCATGTTGGATTTAGAGTTACAAATTCATCTATCTATATTGGAGAGAACAGAGTGAAACCTAAAAATAAAAACTGCTACTGTAAATGAACGCTTCAACCTAGAAGAACAAAATTTGGTGAGCCAAGTGGGACTTGTGTACTGATCATTACCACCAAGTATCATGAAGATTGGGTGAAAAATATTTGCTGGTATTTCGGAAACTCGTAATTTCTTGGAATCTTGGCAAACCCTTTCAATGAAAGTGCTTTTCCACAGTCTCGGCTTAGGGCTACCTGAAGAGAAAACAAACCATAGAGACAAAACTGAGAACTAATTTTTTTGGAAAGTTTCAACGTGCTACTACAAACCTAGTAGGATTTAGATTTCCAAATTTATCTATCTATATAGGAGAGAACAGAGGGAAACCTAAATATAAAAACTGCTACTGTAGACGAAAGCTTCAACCTAGAAGAACACAATTTGGTGAGCCAAGTGGGATTTGTGTACTTATCATTACCACCACGTAGCATCAAGATTGGGTGAAAAAATATTTGCTGGTATTTCGCAAACTGGATATTTCTTAGAAGCTTGGCAACCCCTCTCAATGAAAGTGCTTCCCCACAGTCTGTGCCTACGACTTCTTGAAGCGGAAACAAACCATAGAGACAAAACTGAGAACTCCTTTATTTTGTCAAGTTTCAAAGAGCTACTACAAACCATGTTGGAGTTAGAGTTCCAAATTTATCTATCTATATAGGAGAGAACAGAGTGAAACCTATAAATAAAAAGGGCTACTGTAAACAAACGCTTCACCCTAGAAGAACAAAATTTGGTGAGCCTAGTGGGATTTGTGTACTTGTCATTACCACCACGTATCATCCATATTGGGTAAAAAATATTTGCTGGTATTTCGGAAACTCGTAATTTCTTGGAAGGTTTGCAACCCATTTCAATGAAAGCGCTTTTCCACAGTCTCTGCTTAGGGCTACTTGAAGGGGAAACAAACCATAGAGACAAAACTGAGAAACTTTTTTTGTAAAGTTTCAAAGAGCTACTACAAACCATGTTGGATTTAGAGTTAAAAATTCATCTATCTATACAGGAGAGAACAGAGGGAAACATAAATATAAAAACTGGTACTTTAGATGAACGCTTAAACCTAGAAGAACAAAATTTGGTGAGCCAAGTGGGATTTTTGTACTGATCATTACCACGAAGTATCAACAAGATTGGGTGAAAAAATATTTGCTGGTATTTCGGAAACTCGTTATTTCTTAGAAGCTTGGCAACCCCTCTCAATGAAAGTGCTTTTCCACAGTCTGTGCCTAGGGCTACTTGAAGAGGAAACAAACCATAGAGACAAAACTGAGAGCTACTTTATTCTGTCAAGTTTCAAAGAGCTACTACAAACCATGTTGGATTTAGAGTTCCAAATTCATCTATCTATATATAGAGAACAGAGTGAAACCTAAATATAAAAACTGCTACTGTAGACGAACTCTTCAACCTAGTAGAACACAATTTGGTGAGAAAGTGGGATTTGTGTACTGATCATTACCACTATGTATAATCAACATTGGGTGAAAAAAAATTTGATGGTATTTCGGAAACTGGTTATTTCTTAGAAGCTTGGCAACCCCTCTCAATGAAAGTGCTTTTCCACAGTCTGTGCCAAGGGCTAATTGAAGAGGAAACAAACCATACGGACAAAACTGAGAACTCCTTTATTTTGTCAAGTTTCAAAGAGCTACTACAAACCATGTTTGATTTAGAGTTCCAAATTCATCTATCTATATAGGAGAAAACAGAGTAAAACCTAAAAATAAATGCTGATACTATAAACGAATGCTTCAACCTAGCAGAACAAAATTTGGTGAGCCAAATGAGATTTGTGTACTTGTCATTACCACCACGTATCATCCAGATTGGGTGAAAAAATATTTGCTGGTATTTCGGAAACTCGTAATTTCTTGGAATCTTGGCAAACCCTTTCAATGAAAGTGCTTTTCCACAGTCTCGGCTTAGGGCTACCTGAAGAGGAAACAAACCATAGAGACAAAACTGAGAACTAATTTTTTTGTAAAGTTTGAACGTGCTACTACAAACCAAGTAGGATTTAGAGTTCCAAATTCATCTATCTATATAGGAGAGAACAGAGGGAAACCTAAATATAAAACCTGCTACTCTAGACGAAAGCTTCAACCTACAAGAACACAATTTGGAGAGCCAAGTGGGATTTGTGTACTGATCATTACCACCACGTAGCATCAAGATTGGGTGAAAAAATATTTGCTGGTATTTCGGAAACTCGTTATTTCTTAGTAGCTTGGCAACCCCTCTCAATGAAAGTGCTTTTCCACAGTCTGTGCCTAGGGCTTCTGAAGCGGAAACAAACGATAGAGACAAAACTGAGAATTCCTATATTTTGTCAAGTTTCAAAGAGCTACTACAAACCATGTTGGAGTTAGAGATCCAAATTCATCTATCTATATAGGAGAGAACAGCGTGAAACCTAAAAATAAAAACTGCTACTGTAAACGAACGCTTCACCCTAGAAAAACAAAATTTGGTGAGCCAAGTAGGATTTGTGTACTTGTCATTACCACCACGTATCATACAGATTGGGTGAAAAAATATTTGCTTGTATTTCGGAAACTCGTAATTTCTTGGAATCTTGGGAAACCCTTTCAATGAAAGTGTTTTTCCACAGTCTCGGCTTGGGGCTACCTGAAGAGGAAACAAACCATAGAGACAAAACTGAGAACTACTTTTTTTGTAAAGTTTCAACGTGCTACTACAAACCAAGTAGGATTTAGATTTCCAAATTCATCTAACTATATAGGAGAGAACAGAGGGAAACCTAAATATAAAACCTGCTACTCTAGACGAAAGCTTCAACCTAGAAGAACACAATTTGGTGAGCCAAGTGGGATTTCTGTACTGATCATTACCACCACGTATCATCAAGATTGGGTGAAAAAATATTTGCTGGTATTTCGGAAACTCGTTATTTCTTAGAAGCTTGGCAACCCCTCTCAATGAAAGTGCTTTTCCACAGTCTGTGCCTAGGGCTTCTGAAGCGGAAACAAAGCATAGAGACAAAACTGAGAACTCCTATATTTTGTCAAGTTTCAAAGAGCTACTACAAACCATGTTGGAGTTAGAGATCCAAATTCATCTATCTATATAGGAGAGAACAGCGAGAAACCTAAAAATAAAAACTGATACTGTAAACGAACGCTTCACCCTAGAAAAACAAAATTTGGTGAGCCACGTGGGATTTGTGTACTGATCATTACCACCACGTAGCATCAAGATTGGGTGAAAAAATATTTGCTGTTATTTCTGAAACTCGTTATTTCTTAGAAGGTTGGCAACCCCTCTCATTGAAAGTACTTTTCCGCAGTCTGTGCCTTGGGCTACTTGAAGAGGAAACAAACCGTAGAGACAAAACTGAGAACTCCTTTATTTATCAAGTTTCAAAGAGCTACTACAAACCATGTTGGATTTAGATTTCCAAATTCATCTATCTATATAGGAGAGAACAGAGTGAAACCTAAAAATAAAAACTGCTACTGTAAACGAACGCTTCACCCTAGAAGAACAAAATTTGGTGATCCAAGTGGAATTTGTGTACTTGTCATTACCACCATGTATCATCCAGATTGTGTAAAAAATATTTGCTGGTATTTCGGAAATTCATAATTTCTTGGAAGCTATGCAACCCATTTCAATGAAAGTGGTTTTCCCCAGTCTCTGCTTAGGGCTATATGAAGAGGAAACAAACCATAGAGACAAAAGTGAGAACTAATTTTTTTGTAAAGTTTCAAAGAGCTACTACAAACCATGTTGGATTTAGAGTTCCAAATTCATCTATCTATATATAGAGAACAGAGTGAAACCTAAATATAAAAACTGCTTCTGAGAACGAACGCTTCAACCTAGAAGAAGACAATTTGGTGAGCCAAGTGGGATTTGTGTACTGATCATTAAGACTACATATTATCAAGATTGGTTGAAAAAATATTTGCTGGTATTTCGGAAACTTGTTATTTCTTAGAAGCTTGGCAACACCTCTCAATGAAAGTGCTTTTCCACAGTCTGTGCCAAGGGCTAATTGAAGAGGAAAAAAAACCATACGGACAAAACTGAGAACTCTTTTATTTTGTCAAGTTTCAAAGAGCTACTACAAACCATGTTGGATTTAGAGTTCCAAATTCATCTATCAATATATGAGAGAACAGAGTAAAACCTAAAAATAAAAACTGCTACTATAAACGAATGCTTCAACCTAGCAGGACAAAATTTGGTGAGCCAAGTGATATTTGTGTACTTGTCATTACCACCAGTATCATCCAGATTGGGTGAAAAAATATTTGCTGGTATTTCGGAAACTCGTAATTTCTTGGAAGCTTGGCAAACCCTTTCAATGAAAGTGCTTTTCCACAGTCTCGGCTTAGGGCTACTTGAAGAGGAAACAAACCATAGAAACAAAACTGAGAACTAATTTTTTTGGAAAGTTTCAACGTGTTACTACAAACCAAGTAGGATTTAGATTTCCAAATTTATCTATCTATATAGGAGAGAACAGAGGGAAACCTAAATATAAAAACTGCTACTGTAGACGAATGTTTAAACCTAGAAGAACACAATTTGGTGAGCCAAGTGGGATTTGTGTACTGATCATTACCACCACGTATCATCAAGATTGGGTGAAAAAATATTTGCTGGTATTTCGGAAACTCGATATTTCTTAGAAGCTTGGCAACCCCTCTCAATGAAAGTGCTTCTCCACAGTCTGTGCCTACGGCTTCTTGAAGCGGAAACGAACCATAGAGACAAAACTGAGAACTCCTTTATTTTGTCAAGTTTCAAAGAGCTACTACAAACCATGTTGGAGTTAGAGTTCCAAATTTATCTATCTATATAGGAGAGGACAGAGTGAAACCTATAAATAAAAAGGGCTACTGTAAACAAACGCTTCACCCTAGAAGAACAAAATTTGGTGAGCCAAGTGGGATTTGTGTACTTGTCATTACCACCACGTATCATCCATATTTTGTAAAAAATATTTGCTGTTATTTCGGAAACTCGTAATTTCTTGGAAGGTTTGCAACCCATTTCAATGAAAGTGCTTTTCCACAGTCTCTGCTTAGGGCTACTTGAAGAGGAAACAAACCATAGAGACAAAACTGAGAAACTTTTTTGGTAAAGTTTCAAAGATTTACTACAAACCATGTTGGATTTAGAGTTCCAAATTCATCTATCTATACAGGAGAGAACAGAGGGAAATTTAATATAAAAACTGCTACTTTAGATGAACGCTTAAACCTAGAAGAGCAAAATTTGGTGAGCCAAGTGGGATTTTTGTACTGATCATTACCACAAAGTATCAACAAGATTGGGTGAAAAAATATTTGCTGGTATTTCGGAAACTCGTTATTTCTTAGAAGCTTGGCAACCCCTCTCAATGAAAGTGCTTTTCCACAGTCTGTGCCTAGGGCTACTTGAAGAGGAAACAAACCATAGAGACAAAACTGACAGCTACTTTATTCTGTCAAGTTTCAAAGAGCTACTACAAAGCATGTTGGATTTAGAGTTCCAAATTCATCTATCTATATATAGAGAACAGAGTGAAACCTAAATATAAAAACTGCTACAGTAGACGAACTCTTCAACCTAGAAGAACACAATTTGGTGAGAAAGTGGGATTTGTGTACTGATCATTACCACTACGTATAATCAACATTGGGTGAAAAAAAATTTCCTGGTATTTCGCAAACTGGTTATTTCTTAGAAGCTTGGCAACCCCTCTCAATGAAAGTGCTTTTCCACAGTCTGTGCCAAGGGCTGATTGAAGAGGAAACAAACCATAGGGACAAAACTGAGAACTCCTTTATTTTGTCAAGTTTCAAAGAGCTACTACAAACCATGTTGGATTTAGAGTTCCAAATTCATCTATCTATATAGGAGAAAACAGAGTAAAACCTAAAAATAAATACTGCTACTATAAACGAATGCTTCAACCTAGCAGAACAAAATTTGGTGAGCCAAATGAGATTTTTGTACTTGTCATTACCACCACGTATCATCCAGATTGCGTGAAAAAATATTTGCTGGTATTTCGGAAACTCGTAATTTCTTGGAAGCTTGGCAAACCCTTTCAATGAAAGTGCTTTTCCACAGTCTCGGCTTAGGGCTACCTGAAGAGGAAACAAACCATAGAGACAAAACTGAGAACTACTTTTTTTGTAATGTTTCAACGTGCTACTACAAACCAAGTAGGATTTAGAGTTCCAAATTCATCTATCTATATAGGAGAGAACAGAGGGAAACCTAAATATAAAACCTGCTACTCTAGACGAAAGCTTCAACCTAGAAGAACACAATTTGGTGAGCCAAGTGGGATTTGTGTACTGATCATTACCACCACGTAGCATCAAGATTGGGTGAAAAAATATTTGCTGGTATTTCGGAAACTCGTTATTTCTTGAAAGCTTGGCAACCCCTTTCATGAAAGTGCTTTTCCACAGTCTGTGCCTTGGGCTACTTGAAGAGGAAACAAACCAAAGAGACAAAACTGAGAACTCCTTTATTCTATCACGTTTCAAAGAGCTACTACAAACCATGTTGGATTTAGAGTTCCAAATTCATCCATCTATATAGGGGAGGACAGAGGGAAACCTAAATATAAAAACTGCTACTGTAGACGAACGCTTAAACCTAGAAAAACAAAATTTGGTGAGCCAAGTGGGATTTGTGTACTTGTCATTACCACCACGTATCATCAAGATTGGGTGAAAAAATATTTGCTGGTATTTCGGAAACTCATTATTTCTTGGAAGCTTGGCAACCCTTTTCAATGAAAGTGCATTTCCACAGTCTGTGCCTAGAGCTACTTGAAGAGGAAACAATACAAAGAGACAAAACTGAGAACTCCTTTATTCTATCACGTTTCAAAGAGCTACTACAAACCATGTTGGATTTAGAGTTCCAAATTCATCTATCTATATTGGAGAGAACAGAGTGAAACCTAAAAATAAAAACTGCTACTGTAAATGAACGCTTCAACCTAGAAGAACAAAATTTGGGGAGCCAAGTGGGACTTGTGTA
The DNA here is from genome assembly GCF_048772815.1 of Callospermophilus lateralis. Classification (NCBI taxonomy): domain Eukaryota; kingdom Metazoa; phylum Chordata; class Mammalia; order Rodentia; family Sciuridae; genus Callospermophilus; species Callospermophilus lateralis. The sequence continues at coordinate 640 of NW_027515268.1, read as the reverse complement.
CTGATCATTACCACCAAGTATCATGAAGATTGGGTGAAAAATATTTGCTGGTATTTCGGAAACTCGTTATTTCTTTGAAGCTGGGAAACCCTCTCAATTAAAGTGATTTTCCAAAGTCTGTGCCTAGGGATAATTGAAGAGGATACAAACCATAGAGACAAAACTGAGAACTCCTTTATTTTGTCAACTTTCATAGAGCTACTAAAAACCATGTTGGATTTAGAGTTAAAAATTCATCTATCTATATAGGAAAAAACAGAGTGAAACCTAAATATAAAACTGGTACTGTAGACGCACGCTTCCACCTAGAAGAACCAAATTTGGTGAGCCAAGTTGGACTTGTGTACTGATCATTACCACCAAGTATCATCAAGATTGGGTGAAAAAATATTTGCTGGTATTTCGGAAACTCGTTATTTCTTAGAAGCTTGGCAACCCCTCTCAATGAAAGTGCTTTTCCACAGTCTGTTCATAGGGCTACTTGAAGAGGAAACAAACCATAGAGACAAAACTGAGAACTGCTTTATTTTGTCAAGTTTCAAAGAGCTACTACAAATCCCACTGGCTCACCAAATTTTGTCCAACTTAGAGTTCCAAATTCATCTATCTATATAGGAGAGAACAGAATGAAACCTAAATA